>NC_056728.1:1410743957-1410946457 GCF_019279795.1 Protopterus annectens | reverse complement strand
GGACAGAGTGGCATGCCATTTAGAGAAGGGATTTCCATCCAAGATATGGTGTACCCTTTTAATATTAGAAAGCACCCACTGGTTTGTGGTAATATCTTCCCAGATGGGGATTGACTGGGTGAGCCTTTTTGAGAGAAGGGCTAGGGTGGAGGTAGTGGAGGGTTAACTTCAGAGATTTGCCTCCAAGGGAAACTCCTAGAAAAGCAATCTCTCTCCTGTTTCTCTGGGAATCTCTTTCTGAGGGAGTTTCTGTGTTTCTAGCTTGGCCTAAGACCTCTTCTAAAAAAAGAAGTGGGTTTTGTTCCTCTGGTACCTAGGTATGAAGGTTACTAGAAGCCGTCTACAGCCTTAAAATGTTTTTTTCCCTATTCCTGGAGCACTTTGAAAATACTGGCTGCCTGAGGTCCAAATAGATTGGTCCCAAACGCAATCTACAATTTTTAGCTTTCAAGCCCTCAGGTATGTGTGCAACCATGCATACCTGTGGAGGACAGAACCAGTGGCAGCTGCTCTGGGCAAAGCCTCTACAGCATCATAACTACATTTAATGCCACGTCTGGCTATGTGTGTAGCCTGAGTAAGTATAGATATTTTTTATTTAGAAATCACTCCCTTGTGAATCCACCACTATCTTGTTTAATGAATTGAGGATGGATATCAAATATTTGGTCATTTGGATTTGGCAATTTATAGTCCTTAATGCCTAAATAGAGGAGGAATAAACATTTAGCCAACCTATTCATAGGCCTACTAACATTGTCTGAAGGGAGAGTATTGAGGAGCTTATAAAGTTTATCAGAACAGAGATACTACAGAGGGGTTTGGCACAGGATTTTTAACAAGAACTTAAGATCACTGGAGACTTTAATAAGCTCTGTCTGGCCTTTTGGTGGCAGGAGGCAGAGTGTCATTAGTAGCAAAGGTGGATTGAAAGGCATCCAAGAAAGCCTTGAGAACAAGGGGAAATGGGAAAGGGGCGGGAGTGCTCATTTCCAAGAGACTGTAGTATATTTTATGAATCTCTGTAATCTGCCCAACACTCACTCAAAAACATTTCATCACGTTTAATAATGTCACTCTAAAAGAAGCTTCTTCCACAGGAGAAAGGAATCTTCATCATCTGAATGAACATGGTAGGGGTAGTGGATTTTAGATGAATAGGCCAAGGAATGACCTGATTCAGAAGCCTCCTTCTCTTCAGGAGAAGAGTCCAAGGCAATCTTTTGAGAGGTGGGAGTTGGGATGCTGGAAGAAAAAGATGTTGACTTTGGGGCCATATTGGCCTTGAGCAAAGTCTGTCCATTCCTTCTCCATATGAGGAGGAGGACAGAGAAAAGTTACATTCTTAGTTTTTTATAGTGTTTCGTCTTTGGTGTGACATCTGCTTGAACCAAGCATGGTAGTCCATATCCTTAACATACCTCAATAAGTTTACCTGACATCTCTTCCCTAACTAGTATCTGGGGAATGCTCCCTGGATCTTTTGAAATGATGAGCTGTGATTCAGTTTCATCTGTGGGTTCCTCAGACATAAGAGCCTCCAATGACACACTGGTCTCCAATGGGGTCTTGGTAGGTGGCATCTGAGATGGAACCAAATATATCACAGGTTCTGAAAACACAATGGATATGTCAGAATCAGACAAAGTTGATGAGTTTCTGCCCTAGTTCTTTTAAGCTTTTTCTCAAGCAGTAATGGTATGTCTAGGGTAGAGGAATCTGCCATCTTAGAGTGGAAAAAATATTTAAGACATTGGGTCTCTAGAAAAGTAATGAGCAAGAATAAATAGGATTGCAACATCTTGTGTACAAACACTTAGCAAATGGAACAGGTCTTTTAGTCTCGTTGGACTCCTAAGCAGAAAAGACACTTGGTGTGCAAGTCTTTGTATGGAATTTGCTTACTGCACTTGTACTTACCCCTCCTAGCTGACATCTAGTACTGGTAAGCAAAAATACTTTAGAAAAGTAAAGGAAGGTTCCTCAGTGGGGGACACGTGTTTACTCCAAACAATGGTATCAACAACCAAAGCATAATCAAATCAGACAGATATGCAGCCTGCATTTGGGCTGGTGCCAAGACAGTCAGAGGAATCATGCTTGTACATCCACCTATATACCCCTACACTTAAGAACGGAGGTCACACATTGGAAGTACAATCCTGGGAAGGTAAAGGTTGAGTACCTGGACCAAATGTCAGAAGTGATAACCAATTCATTATAATACAGCAATAGTGATTTCAGTCAGGATATCTTTGATGATGCAAGAATGACATTTTGAACATGAATCTGTCCCTCACCAAGTCAGTGAGCATGGACGTCTATTAATTCAAATACACTATACTTAAAGATGGTGCAGTGCTCTCCTCAGTGCTCCAAGTTTATATACAGCAACATAGTTCCTTCCTCATCTTTACAACACAGTTTGCAAGTAAGGCTTTTCAGCAAATCCAAGAGCTCAGACAATATCAGATTTACAAATTCAGGCTAAAATAAAAAATATTTACTATTTACTCTTTTGTTCACAAGTCCTAGGTGAAGCAGCTCACTGTCACAAACCATGTGACCTTAAAACTACCAGATGCTGTCTAATTCAGACTGCTGGCATCATACAATAGAAGAATATAAATTCTCCTTACATATATTCCTGCTCCAATCGTTGCACCACCAACCACTGCAAAGTAGAAGAGATTTTCGCCAGAAGATCCAGGAACATTTCCAGAGGACATCCGGGAAACATGTCCTGTTAACATAAGCAGAGAGTTTATTAAGAAATTCTAAACGTAAAGTTTCTTGTATGTATCAGAAACACAGCAGGTCCACAAGTGCAACCATGTTAAGCAAAGGAATTCGAATTACTAAGGGAACTTAATTTTCTCTCTCATACCTCTGTAGACTCAGCTTAGACAACATGGAAAGACCTCCTACCTTACAGTCAAAATGAAAACTTCAGCATTTAAACCACAATTTGAAACCAGCAGTGCAAAATTCCTACCAAATGTTATTCCCCAAACAGAACAGTTTCATGGTGTCAATCTCTGAACAGTGTCCTCTTGCATCACCGTAATTACAGTGAACCTTTCTTATGAGGCATGATGCTCACTACTGTGTTGTGGCCTTCCACCAACTCTGTAACATGGTTAGTAAATGAGTCAAGGACTATCACACTTAATGACTTCGAAATGCATACTCTGAAAGCTATTGAAACACCCAGCTCTCAAAGATCACATCAGAGAAATGCACATTTGCTTAGGACTAATGACCTTACTCGAAGGTACAAATTAAATCAGACAATGTCACTGAGACAATATACATGATTGTATGTTTTGCTGTAGCAGGTGGGTACCAACTTATTTCTGGCAACAATATGTATTAGAATCCATCCTGACTAAACTAATCAAATATGCTAAACCGATATGATCGACTGACACAAAAATGTTGAAATGGGAGGACAGCACTCCGTCAAAAAGGTGAACAAATGTGCTCACTACCCCAAATAACACAGTCATGTGAAGTACTGGTAAAATCACCACCAATATATTAAACAAGGGACCAGAACAGTGGCCAGCTGTACTTATGTACCCTTTACAGGAGTAGTACATTTTTCATAACTGCTCCACTTGCACTACGTGTACACTAGCCAAGGTAGAGGTTGGGAGGGGGTCTACTTTCTAAAGTGTGGTTAACTAGCCAACACATTCAGAGTGTACAAACCAAAGTGCAGGAAAATAATCTTTTTCTTAGTATCCGGAGTGCATACATGATTTACTACAGAACCAGATTCTCTAGCTTTCTATCCTGGCTGTTCTTGGACCCACTAAAATGTCCACAGGGCTGGTCTATCATTTATTCCTCTTTCCTGCTATCTCTGTCAATACTCTGCCATTGATATGGCAGATGGGCTCGTATTATGTGATTGAAGTTTTGAAACTTCAAACAAGACAATATCGAACTTGTCTGTTTGAAATTTCAAAACTTCGAGCACGTAAAATAAAAAAAATAAAACATGCAACATTAAACCAACCATTGCAAGCGGGAGGGCAAGCCCCCCTGCATCCCCTAATGTGAGGGGCTGTGCCCCCACACCCCCCTCTCTTTAAATATACCAACTCCAAGATCGCACTACAGTGCAGTAAAGGGAAATATTCCCTTTCCACACTACAGTGCGGTCTAGGAATTGATATATTTGAAAAGCAGGGGGTGTGGGAGGTGCAGGGGGGCTTGCCCCCCTGCTTGCAACAGTTAGTTTACTGTTGCATGTTTTATTATTTTTTTTCCCGTGTTCGAACTTCTGCAAGTTCGACTATATGGTTTCAACCATATACGGTTCAAACTTGTTGAAGTTCCATCACGTAACAGGAACCCATGGCAGATATAGCTTCTGCCCACCCGATTACTTTTCCTTCTCAGTGTACTTGTTCTCAGCATCTTGGTTCTTTAGCTAATTTCATCCTGTTACTGCCACCTCCTGCTAAACCTGTGCACCCTTCCTAGTTAAACCCTTTAAGGGATAATGTCCTTGCTCCATCCCAGCACTACTTTAATCTTAATTTCTTTCCACTTTATAAATATAATATTCTGTATTATTTTCCTTAATAACCTGCATCCAAAATAATCTTTCATCCCACATGCTTTCCCCATGTACCACCCACCATCTCTTACTGCTTTGATCTGTATCCCTCAGCTTGTGTTTCATATAAAAACTTCAACTCTGTGGCTATAAAAATACTTCAGCAAGTCTGGTAGTCCCAATCCTGCTTGATCTGTAGGGAGAATCATTTTACCCCATTAAACTCATGCCCATTTTCCACCCCAAATAAATTCTCTCACTTCCTTGTTAATTGTCTAACTTCTCATCTCACTGTTAAACATATGTCTGTCCCACCACACATAATCAAAGCAGCTCTAAGCATTTTCTCTACACACATCTTACTATCCAAATCCACATAGTTATCATTAGACACCAGAGAAAGCAGAGGCTGCATGGGGCCCCGAACATCCTATTAAAGTAAACATAATTTTTTCCCCATAAAACATCCATCTTAGATTTCAAGTCCTGCCCAAAATACCCTAGCCACTAGATGTGCTTGGATCAGAATTTAGATTCCAAACTTTAAATTAGTGTGCATTTATGAAATACGGCAAATATGCTGAAGAAAACAAGAAAGCACTGTACAACTTGATAATCCTCTCTTATGATTCCTAAAAATAACTGTTTCTATTTCCTAAAATAGCTGTTTTTATTACTTTTTTGTATTAACTTTTTTCAAAAATTATTTTTTTCTTACTACTGAATAAACGTTTTCAATAAGACTGCGGGGGAAAAAAAAAATTATCAAGATGTACACACAAAACAATGTGCTTATGATTCAGATGTATACCATACTAATTTACCATATGTTATCCATGTAAAAAATGTTTGTATCCCACCCCCAAACACACAAGGTATGCCCACCATAACAACATATGCGTTCTAATAAACTTAAAACCTCTTGCCACATGCCCCTTACGATATCATGAGAGGCGACTACCATGGACCCACCCACTTTGTTCGGTGATAAAAAGCTCTGACAAAACCATTTGTACTCAGTCAACTAAGGAGCACTCTAAAAATCCTTCCACATAAAAGAGAACAGAATACATGTCTTTTCTTCAACAAAATTTAAAAGGGAAACAAGAAACCTGACCAACATCCACGACCAGCCTTATGAGACAGTGACCCCTGGACGCATGAAAGAAATGTCAGCTAAAACAGGGGAGTCTCTCCCTGAAAGTACTCCCAAATGCAAGGCAAGGGGCATACTACATTTGGGAAGGGTCCAGGTGTCCCTGGAGAATGGTCCTAGCAAAGCCTGATATAGACCTAGAGATGGAATAAAGCTTGTAAATGTATGTACACAGGACAAAGCTGCAGATTTTTGAATGTCTAGAATCTAAACCTTTCCAAAAAGCCATAGACAAAACCAAGGCTCTGGTACAGTGGGCTCTTACCCTGCATGGAACAGGTTTGTTGTGATGAGTATAACAAAAGGTAATAGTCTATTTTGACACAGACTGTCCCTTTTTCTTACCTTCTCACAAAATGAACAATTGATCCGAAGATCTGAAAAAGTTAGTTCTGTCAAGACAGTACCTGGGTTACCTATAGAAATCCCAGATATGGAGTATTCTTTCTCCCTCATTTTTAGGTTCAGGAAGGAAATGGGGAGATGGGTAGTTTGGCTTAAAGTATACTTGGATACCACTTTTGGCATAAAAGGAAGATCAGTTCTCAAAGAAACCCTGTTTCTATAGAAAATGAGACAGGGTTATCAACCCATAAAAGCTTGCAACTCATACTCTTCTTGAAGAGGTCAGCGCAATAAGTGAAACCGTTTTCCATATTAAGAACCTCAAGTCAGCCAGATTAACGAGTTCAAATGAGCAAGCGTTCGCTTCTCTAATCCAAAATTCTGATTCCAAAGAAGGGCTATGGGTTTTCTTGGAGACCACTTATGCAAAAATCCTACTCAAAAACATTTTCACTTGAGAATGCACTAAAAGAAGAAGATCCAAGGGCAAACATGCTGAAACAACTGAAAAATAAACCCTGGTGGAGGAGTAAGAAAAGCCAAAGGAAAAAACTCACAAATGTTGTAAAACCAGAGAACAACTAGCCCTGAATCAGTGTTTGTTACGTTGTTAGCTAACAACTAGAAAACCTTTTCCATTTGCTAATATATCATTTTCTGGTAGCCAGTTTTCTTACCTCCATTAGTATCTGCTGCATGTCCTAAATAAAGAGGTGCCAAAAGGGGACCCCCCATCATCCAAACAGTCAGATGAAACTGACCAGGGTCAGGAATTATCAAACACCCCTGATCTTATGTGAGTATATCCATTCTGTGAGGAAGCTTGTGGAAATTACTCCACGGCATTCCAAAAGAAAAGGACCACTGTTGCCTCAGCCAAAAGGGAGTCACCACAGTGACCTTGGGGGACGACTCCTGAATCTTCAGAAGTAACCTAGATATATCAGTGGAAAGTACAGAAAAGCATACAGAACATTCCTGTGCAAGGAAAATGCATCTGTCTTTCAGGCCTTCTTGCATGGAGTCCTGGAGCAGAATCGTCAAATGACTGTTCATACAGAAGACAAATGGGTATACTTGAACTCTCCACAGATGGATCAAATGCTAGAAGTCCCCCTGATCTAGTTTTCATTCAGGAGGGTCTGCCCTTCTCCTGCTTAGCTTGTCTGCCACACAGTCTTGCTCTGATGGAATGCAGTATGCCTGAAGAGTGATATCATGCTATGAAGACCTATCCCAAGCCAGCACAGCTAGTCTCTAAAGGGACCTGGTTCACCCTTACTTGTTGATGTACCACATGACTGTAATATTGTCTGTAACAACTTAAGAGGTCCAGGGAACCAAAGAATATTCAGAGAATCAAGTGTCTTCATCAGGGCAAGTATCACTTTTATATTTATTGTGTCTGTCCTTGTGGTCCCACACACCTTGCACTTTTATCCCTCCTGAAACTGCTCCTCAAGCATAGTCTGAGGCATCTGTAGTAAATGACTGCTTTGGTTCATTGTGGGAGAAGGAGAGACGTGGATTTAGGGAAATTTGCTTTCTCCACCAACTGATTTGTCTTCTGACAACCCACAGCACTGGGATTTGTAAAGACAAAGGATGTTGGTACTGGGACCAAGCAGACTTCAGATATCATAGTATCTTTCTCATGTGGAGTCTTGCCATGGGTATCATGAGAATCATGGATTGAGACCCAAAATCTTGAGGTATTCCCTCAAAGTGACAAAGGTCCGAGTAGAAAACCTTATCTAGATAAAGATCCGTTTTTCCTGTGGGATAAAAGATCTTTGAACTGAGGTGTCTACCTGACATCTCAGGGACACAATCCTGTGTGAAGGGAGTCAGACAAGACTTGAATATTCTCTTGGAATCCCAGTTTGTGTTAAGAGATTTCTCACCCAACTGACAGATTCTTGACACTTTGAAAAAGACTCTGCAAAGATAAGCAAATAATTTAAATATGGAAAGTCTGGTTATCCGGTAGCCTGCAATGAGCTATAAAGTACAGTTGTGTATTAACTTACTATAACAGGAGATGTCCTACTGATCAGTATTGCAGTTTCTTAAAAGATGGGTTGTAGCTTGCTGACGTTCTACTGGGATACCAAAGCTTTACCTTTGTATGACGCAAGTCAAGATGATGACCTCCATTCATTGCCACTGGGGTATAAAGTCGGATGCACATACAAGATCCTTTCACCATCTCCAAGCCAGCAGCAGCCTGAAGAAAACCGAGGAGGGAGACTGGTCAGCTAGCAGGGGCTTAGTTTGAAAAGGCTAAATTCTCCCTCTGAAAGGCTGTAAAATCCTGGGAAAAGGAGTATGTCTGTGAGTATAAGTCACTGTAACCATAGGAAGAGAAGGGGATAAGGTGGCAAGGAAGGAATACTACAACAGTGATCAGTAGGACATCTACTGTTATGGTAAGTTCTTACACAACCGTTCCATGTCCTGATCGAGTCACTGCTGCAGTGTTCTTACATGGGTGATTCTCAGAGCTGTAGAAAAAGAGATGGGTGGCAGGCTTAAGAGGAAAAAAGAGGAGAGTCCAGGAGGCCAGACAGAATAGTGCTGTTAACACTGTCCTGGACATGGAGAAGGCATCTTGCATGAAGTGTTTTGCAAAGATGTGAACAGATGTCCAGGTAGCTGGTTCTAAAATGAACCTGGTATCAACTTTCTTGCAGAAGGCACCTGATGAAGTCACTGCTTGACCAACTCAGTCAAGTATTTCCTTGGTGAGAGTCTTCTCCTCCTTTCAGCTTTTCCCAGTTAGGGGTCGCCACAGCGGATCACCTGTCCACTCATGATTGGCAGTGGAGTTTTACGGTGTCGAGTTGCCAGCTCAGTGCCCAACCTTCCACAGAAGGCACACACATACTCACATCTAGGGCCAATTTAGAGTGTCCAATCCACCTACAATATGTGTTTGGGATGTGGGAGGAAACCGGAGCATCTGGAGAAAACCCACGCGACCACAGGGAGGACATGCAGACTCCGCACAGAAGGCACCCCAGCCGGTGATCAAACCGGAGAATCTCTTGCTGTGAGGCGACAACGCTAACCACTGTACAACAGTGGCTGCCATTTCCTTGGCGAGAGTAGCAGAAGGAAATAGCTTTGAGATCCAGGAAGCAATACATGGTTTGGAAACTGGTTGTCCTAACCTGGAATCCATAAATGAGAAACAACTGATCTGTTTGTTTTTTTTTTTTGGGGGGGGGGGGTTGACATGCTTAGTTTTGTCCAAGTAAAAGCTCAACTGTCTGATATTCTTTCCCCCCTACTTTGGGGGTAGGGAAAAAGACAGATTGACTGCTTAGTCGAGGGTTAGCTCACTAATCAATTTTGGCATGAAATATGGATTGGTCCTGAGGCTTAGCCTATCTTTGTGTAAGATGTGGAAGGGTGGAATAGATATGAGAGCATGGAGTTTTGAGACCCTACTGACTGAAGTCAAGGCAAGGAGGAGCACTGTTTTCCAAGAGCAGAATTTTAGATTAGCTGAAGTAGCTGGTTCAAAAGGGAGTGAAGTGAGTTTTAAACTTTTTCTAAGGGGAGTTTTACAGCTTAAACACCTAAGGAAACCTAACCTCTCCTGGACACGAGAGGGGGCTCCAAAGAAAGACAAACATTAACGGTAGATAGGTGAGCCTTAATGGAAGAGTAGGGCAACTCCAAATGCAACGACTCACACAAGTATTTGAGTACTGTGGGGACGTCTGATAAAAGGAGTCGGGAGTTTACACTTATCAAGCACCAGATGGAAATCTATTCCACTTGGCTGTGTAAGATTTCCTATCATTAGGGTTCCTGGCTTCTTGTACAACTCAAACATCGTATTCAGAAAAGATGAGTCTTACAGGGGATTAGAATCCCATCATCTACAGGGTAAGACTGAGTGAAGTCAGATTTGGATGAAGGAGCTGCCCTTTCTGTTGAGTGATTAGATAGGTTTTGGAGGGATTCTCCAGCAATTTCCCTTTGATAGGTGAAACTAGAGCAGGAACTAGCATGGACTTGGCCAGAATGATTCCAGAAGCAGGAGTTGTGGAGATTCTTTCTGGACCAGGAGAAGGAACCTTGTGAGCAGAGGCAGAGGGGATCATGCATAATGAAACTTCCCCAACTACTGAAAGAAGATGGCATCTGTCCTCCAGGTTAGAGTTGATGGATTCCTTGTGCAAAACAGCAAGACCAGGTTATGCTCAGAGGAGGCAAAGAGGTCTGTGATGAGTCCCCCATCTGAGAGTTATGGATTTGAAAATCTCGTTGTTCAAGGACCATTTATGAGCGTCTTCCATGTCTCTGCTTAGATAGTCTGCCAGCACTTTCTGCTAAGAAGGAATATATATCACTAAGTGTAAGATTCAGCTAAGAGGCTAGGTGCCAGACCCCCTGTGCTAGCCAGCACAGGGAGTAGGATCTTGTGCCTCCTTGCTTAGTTATGTACCATATCTCACTGGTGTTGGTGCACTAGCAAAGTGCCCAATTTCCAAGGATTTAAAAAAGTCTGTAGAGCTTGTACAAAAGTGTAGTCATTTCCATTAAGCTGATGTGTTCTTTGAGTACACAGGCAGGTCACTCCCACTGCACTCTGAAGTCTCCCATCCAAGCCTCTCATGCCTTTTCTGACGCATCTGTAAAGAGGACCTGGTTGTGCAGGGCTGGAGTAGATGGAAGACTTGGGTTGAGACTAAGCTGGCTGCTTCACCAAAGGAGTTCCTTCTTGATGCAAGGTGGAAAGTACAGTTGTGTACACTTACCACTAATGTAGATGTTAGAGTGTATTCACTGTTGCAGTCATCACACTTGGGTTATCTGCCTGCAGGTAGCCCTCAAGTCGGCCTGAATACCAGAGTCTTAGTAGTTCTGTGTCAGATGCTGCCGTTTCTTCCATGACATCAGGTCATTAGGGGTATAAAAACAGGCAGCCGACACCATTACATCAGTTTTTCTTGCCCCAAATGTCAGGAGCCCCCAAATAGGGAGCTAGTATATGGTGGGGAAATTACCACCAGTAAAAAGTAAATACCAATGGCATTAGGAATAGCCATAGAGAGGGGAGGGGAGGTAGATGGAGAAAGCCAGGGGTCTGGGGGGAGGGAAACCAGGACTGCAACATTGAATACACTCTAACATCTACATTTAAGGCAAGTGTACACAACTGTACTATGTACTTCAATTTCACTATTGCAGTCATCACACTTGGGTTGATTCCCAAAGCTGAGGAAGGGTGGAGGCAGTCAAGAAGAGTTAGGGCTGGCTAGTAGGCCTTGCAAGACTGCTGTAGCAAATCCTGCCCTGGATTTGGAAAAGATAGGCAAGTGGTCATGCTTGGTGAAGGTGTGTACAGAATTTCAGGTTGCAGCTTCCAGAATGTCCCTTGTAGGGACCCCCCTGAGAAATGCTGTAGAGGTAGAAGTAGCCCTAGTGGAATGTGTTCTGACCCCCTGAGGGGTTGGTTTTCCATGGTGCTTGTAGCAATAATGGATGCAGTGTGCTATCCATTTGGAAATGGTTTATTTTGAAATGGCCTTGCCCTCCGCCCCTGTTGCAAAGCTGACTAGCAGCTGGTCAGATTTCCTGAAAGGCTTATTCCTTATCCAGGTAGAACCTGAGCTGTCTGTGCATGTCCAAAGAGTGCAGGATCCTTTCTCCTTTATTCTAAGGGTTAGGGAAGAAGGGTGGCAAATGGATGGATTGGGTTAGAGCCACACTGGACACCACCTTAGGCATAAAGGACGGGTTTGTCCTGAGGGAAACCAGGTCAGCATGGAAAATAATAGAGGGTTCCACAGCCATCAGTGCCTGTAACTCAGACACTGTTCTAGCTGAAGCGATGGCTAGAAGCAAGGCAGTTTTCCAAGAGAGAAATTTTAACTCTGCTGAAGCAGCAGGTTCAAAACGGGGAAGCATGAGCTTTTCCAATATAAAGTTAAGGTCCCACGCAGGGGTGGGTGCTCTCCTTGGGGGCCTTAAGTTGTTAGCCCCTCTCAGGAACTGCTTGATGAGAGGGTGAGAAAATAGAGGTGGCTCAGTATTGTAATGCGCCGAAATGGCAGAGGCATGAATCTTAATGGAGGAGAAGGATAGGCCTCTGTGGAGTAGCTCTGCTAGGTAACCCAGGATTAGAGGCAAGGAGGGCACTGCTGTGTCCTTTTCCTTTAGACTGACTCCAGGAGCAATATCTTTTCCATTTTCAGCATAGGATCTCCTAGTACTAGGCCCTCTGACTTCAAGAATGATGTCCAGCACGTGTTTGCTTAGGATTGCTGGTGGAGTATTCAAGGAATATGCCAGGCTGCAAGATTTACAGGTTTGCAATTGTGGATGTAAAATCCATCCCTCCTGCAGAGACAGTAAGGTAGGGGTCTGGTGTAGGTGCCAGGGTGGCACAGTTGTCAGGCTGCGCAGGAGTGGGTACCAGTGCTGGCATGGCCCGTCCTGGGCAATCAGAATTGTCCTTGGCCTGTATTTTATCTTGAGTAGTACTCTTGAGAGAAGGGGCAGAGGGGGGAAAGGCACAGATTGAGAGGTTTTCCCATTGAAAGGATAGGGTATCCACCCTCCAGGCCCTGCTGTGAGGGTTCCCGGTGCAGTATTTGCTTATTTGGTGGTTCTCAGGGGAGGGAGAGAGATCCACCTCTGGGGTACCCCACCTCTGGATCAGAAAGTTGAAGGTGTTGGGCTCCAATTTCCATTTGTGTGGGTCTAACATTTCTGCTTAATTAGTCTGCCAGTGAATTTTGTTTGCCTGGCAGGAGTTGAGCTTGTAGATGGACTAGGTTGTTCAAAGCAGTGTTCCACAGGGCCATGGCTAACCTGCAGAGTGGGTAAGAATGGGTTCCCCCCTGCTTGTTTATGTACCACCTAACTGTGGTGTTGCCTGTTTTTATCAGCAGTTGTCCTGGAAGGACTACCTATCTGAAAGCTGTCAGAGCACTCTGTACAGCTAGCATCTCTTTTTGATTGCCATGCAGGAGAATCTGCCTTGGGCTCTAGTGTCCCTGAATGCATTTGCCGGCCATGGGAGCCCCTCATGTGTAGTCTAATGAGTCTGTGGTCAGGATTTGGGTGGCGTGGGGATGAGTAAAATGCAGTCTCTTGTTGTGGTTGCATGCATCTGCCCACCAAAGTAACTCTGCCCTCAGACAAGGTACAATAGGAATGACCGTTTCCAGGTCCTGAGAATGCTGGCACCAAAGACTTGCGTACCACTGAAGTTTCCTCATATGCAGTCTTGCATATGGAATTAGCAGAATACATGAGGCCATGAACCCTAGGGCTTGCAGTATTTTTCTTGCAGATAGCTGGGTTCTAGTGGCCATTTGTTTAAAGTAGTCCGTCAGACAGACCTGTTTTTCTGAAGTGAGAAATGCCATCTGGGAAGTGTGTCAAAGTTTGCTCCCAGGAATACAATATTTGGACTACTTACCAGTTGTGATTTCTTTTCGTTGGTGTATCCCAATGAAGCTAGAAGGCTTTTTACAAATGCCAGGTGCTGAAGCACCTGGCATTTGTAAAAAGCCAGGTGCTGAAGCAGCAATTCCTGACCGTCTACCTGAATCAGGCAGTTGTCCAAGTATGGGTAAATTTGGATATTTCTCTGCCTGCAGTATGCAATGGCTGGAGCCAGGCATTTTGTGAACACCCTGGGCACAGTAGATAGGCCAAAGGGAAGTGCAGAGAACTGATAGTGCATAGATCCTGCTCTGAAACGTAGATATTTCCTGCACGACTCCCTTATGAGGATGTGCAGATAAGCTTAAGTCTAGGGTGACTAACCAGGCAATCCTTGCTCCTTGGCTAGCATAGGGAGAAGCTGTTGCAGGGTAAACATCTTGAGTATTGGGACCACCAGTAAGGTGTTGAGAATTGAAAGATCCAGGATTGGGCACCAACAGCCCTCTTTCCTGGGAACCAGAAATAGTCTGGAGTAGAAACCCTAACCCCTTTGTTCTACTGGAACAGGCTGAATAGCTCTAATATTGAGCAGGGAAAGTACTCTGTTTTGGGCCTCTGCCCACTGGTTTGGAGGAAGGTATGGAAAACCGCTTGGGATTGGTAGTGAATAGACAAAATTTGTACCCCTGGGATACAATGTTGAGGACCCATCAATCCTGAGTGATGGACATCCAGTTTTTTGCATGGAGGGCAAGTTTTCCTCCTAGGGACAAAAGCAGTTGGGCAGGGCTGGGAAGTAGAATTGAGAAGTCATTGTGAACTTTTTCCATAGGGAGGTGGCTTAACACTCCCTGTTTTAGGGGTGGAGGCACTCCATTGTTTTGATCTCTGCATACCCCGGAGACTGTAGTCTGGGTGGTCTGTTTCCCGTGGGTCTTGTCTGGGAAGGTCTGGAGGGGGCTGGAAAGGACCAGTGTTTTGAAGGGCAATGCCTACTAAATCTAGGTGGTTGCACTTGTAAGAATTCTTTAACAGTTTGCATAGATTTTGCTTTTTCTTCCATCTTTTAAGAACTTCTGCTTTGGTGCCAAACAAACAGTCCTTATGTAAAGGAGTGTCTAGTAATTTGGATTTGACATGATCTGGCAAGGTCTGCTCCTTCAGCCAAGCATGTCTTCTCAGTACAGAGCCAGTGACTGCAGCCCCCCAAGTTGCTTTTAGGGCATCAAAACCCCAGTGCAAATGTATGCTTACTAACTTGGTTTGCAGAATGCATATGCTCTTGCAAATCTTTATTTTCTGCACAATCTGGAAATATTACTTTTTTTAAATTAGTTCCTTAATATATTGCTGGTACTTCAGCATGTCAAACTGGCAATTCAATGCCCTGATAGCAAGAGTTGCAAAAGGTATATACCTTCTTACCCCATCTGTCTAAAGCTCTGGAATCCCTATCTGAAGAGGTAGGATTATTGGTTGTAGTAGCCTTAATACCTTTAGGTCCCTGTGAAATGATCTCTGGATCAGCAGTAGGATTCTTGAAAAGAAACTTGTGGGAATCAGGTACTCTGTAGTACCAGTCAGGTTTCCTAGGGGCCAGAGGTAAGATGTCTAGAGTAAGACCGGACTCCATGAAAACATCATTCACAACATCCAGGACAGGGGGTATAGCTAAAGGCCTGTGCTGAGGCAACTCTAAAAATTCTCAGAGTCTCTTTTTGGACTGAGGATAGTCTTGGCATTCCAAGTGGAAATGCTCTCAAAGTACGCAAGGCTTCACCAAAAGAAAAATCCTCTGGAGGGGAGGCAGAGGGAATGGATTCCTCTGCATCTGAATCCTCATAGACTGATAAGGGCATGTCCTGATAATAAGAAAGGTCAGAGTCATCGGACTCCTGGTTGGTAGAATCTGAAGGTAAATGAAATCTTTGTCTCTTAGCAGTGGAAGGCTGGCTTCCCCTAATTAGCGTAATAAGGTCTTCAGCCATTCTAAGCATTTGCTTTTGTGGCATGGGAGCCTGAGCATGCGCTTTGGTCATCTGTTTTCTAGGCGTAGTGCATACTCTGGATGTAAGGAATGCGGTAGTTTTGGCTAAAAAAGAAGGCCTGCACAGCGGCACCAGACCCATTCAAGGTAGGAGACATCCACTGGTTCCATATTTTAAGAAGCATCTCGTGGCATACCGGACTCCAAATGGGTCTCAGCAGAGGCCTGCAAATCCATATAAGCAGGCATCAGGGGCTGCAAAGGTGCCTCACAGTGTACCGGTGGACTGGCGACTAGCTTAACGGAAGTGTAGTCAGCAGTTTTGGACCTATGCAGTCTCGGTCTTTATCCTTACGTTTTTTCTTAAGATCAGTAGTCAGATGGCTTAAAGCCATTTCGGAATACGGAGAACGAGAGCGAAAGAATTTAGTGACAAAGACAGCCAGATGACAAATGGTTTCGGTGTTAAACAAGGCACAAAACCGACAGCGAAGGACGTCGAGGTCTGGGCCTAAAACAGGTGATGCAGTAAGAATGAAATGTGAGGTATTTGCTTTCCACAGGCAAGACAATTGTTAACTTTTTCTGACATCGGTTAGAGCAAGAAAAAAAGGATCCCCAACAGGGTACTTAGCTTTAGAAGACTTCAGGATGATCAACTTGAAAACAAAAATTTCAGGTAGCGGCTGACCGGCACTTGCGAACTGCTTCTGCTTCGTGCTCCTCAGCAAGAAAGACTGGTGTAATGGCATCGGCTGCCTGTTTTTATACCCCTGACGTCATGGAAGAAGCGACAGCATCTGATGCAGAAATGCTAAAACTCTAGTATTTGGGCTGACTGAGGGCTACCTGCAGGCAGATAACCCAAGTGTGATGACTGCAACAGTGAAACATGAAGAACATCAGGAATGTAGGTACTGACGGGGGAGGAAAGAGTGCTGGGACCACATAGATTTCAGATACCACTGAATTTTCCTCATGTGCAGTCTTTCAAGGGGCAGCAAAAGGACGGTGGCAGCTGTGAGTTCTAGGGAGCCAAGGACTTGTCTAGATAACCAATGCTCCCTGCTGGAAAGCCTTAAGAACTTATTGGCTAGGGCGGTAAACTTTTCCTGAGAAACAGAGGCATGCATTGCAGACATGCCCAGAATGCATCCCAGAAAGGTCAGCTGTTGGGTTTGAATGAGCTGGGATTTTTGGTAATTGATGTTGAACCACAGAGCCAAGTCACATAGTGTAATGAAGGTGCTTTAGAAAAGTGTCCCTGAATAAAGCTGGAATAGAAAGTCATCCAGGTAAGGGAAGATGTGTATGCCCAGAGTGCAGCAGAATGGGTCTGGACACCGTGAAACCCTTGAAGCTGTAGAAGTGCCAAAGGGCAAAACAGTAAACTGAAAATGTAATTACCCAGTAAAAGAACCTGATAAATTTTCTGTAGGAAGGGTGGATGGGAATATGAAGACCGATGACCATCCTCTAGGTCTACGGATATCAGAAAAGCCGGAAGGAAGGAAGGGTAGAAGAGTTTGTACAAAGAATATTTTGAAAGATGGAACTCTCAGAAATGTGTTTAGCCAGGAGAGGTCTAGGATAGGTATCCACTGGCCTGTTTCTTTGGGGCAAAAAAGATCCTGGAGTAAAATCCCTTTCCTAAATAGGATGGGAGGCCTTTTCTATGGTTCCCTGGGCCAGCAGATTTCGCACAATAGGATCCAACAGGTTTATCTGGTTGGAACGAGGTCAGTTTATTTCCTCAAGGGTTGGGCTACTTTCCCAAGACATAGTGTAACCCTCCTTGACAATGCTTAAGACCCTCTTGTCTGAGGTTACTGTTTTTAGAAAAGGAAACTAAAGAATCTGTTTGGAAGGGGAGGGTTTGGAGATGAGGACCGGTGGAATATAGTCACAGGAGCCTAACTAACAAACTGAGGCCTACCACAAGTAGTATCTCTCGGATTTTTTTTCTGAGAATTTTTTCTTACAAATGTTCCTTTGCATAGGAGGTGTTCTAGGACCTATGTTCCTTTGCCTAGGAGGTGTTCTAGGATCTCTCTTGGCAAAGGAGGTAGATTTTGCTGGAAAATTTCTGTGGTACCTGGGAGCTGTATAAAGCAGAATCTGATGAGAGTCTTTCGTTGTCTTTCCATTATCCTGCAAAGACTTGAGAAAACTGTCAGCTTGTGAGCCAAAAAAGGAGGTTGTTAACCAAGGGTAAGTCTAGAATCTTAGACCTGAAATTTTCTGAAATGTATGTTGACCTCGTAGCCAGGCATTCCACCTGATCACGAAGCTAGTAGTAGCCACCAAAGAAGAGGCATCCACATCATTACAGTGACATTTTACACTATGCCTGGCTATTTAACAAGCCTAGGCCATTAGAGACTGCATGCTATTTTGACTCTGGTGTCTGGGGCTCTGTGATGGTCTTGCTTAAGAACTGTAGCACAGACAATAAGTATTTGGTCATCTGAGTTTGATAGTGTGTAGCTCTGAAAGCTAAAGCGGAGGAAGTACACACTTTCTTACCCACCTGTCCATTGCTCAACTGTCCACGTCTTTGGGAAGAATATTAGTGCCAGGGAACAGCATGGAGGGACAGTCGGAGGCCAGGGGATGCTGCAACTGGGTCTGCCACAGGGTTTTTGTAAAGGTATTATAGTTCATCAGGACCTCTGTAGAACCTATCTGGCCTTTTTGGAGGAGGAAATGGAGAATCAGGTGCAGAATAGTTGGCTTGAAATGTGTCCATCTAGCACTGGGAGAACTGGAGAAGGAACAGCAGTGCCCATCTCTAATGAGCTGTAGTATCTCTTTTGCAACTCAGACACCTGTCTGGATTGTCATTCAAAATGCTTCATCATGTTTTGTAAAGTTTCTCCAAAGGAGGCCTCTTCCAAGGAGGAACCTGGAAACAGGGAGTCTCCCTCATCTGAGGAAATTGGTTCTGGAGAGCAACTGGGAAGAGGAGTTGACAAAGATCAGAATTCCTCTCTGGTTCCTCATCTTAGGGTGAAGAATCTAAGGCCCGTTTGTGTTAATCTGGCCTGAAAATGCTGGGTCACAAAGGAAGGTGGTTTCAGAGACATGTCTGCCTTGAATAACTCCTGAGAAAAAAAAATCAATTTTTTCCTTCCTGGATGTGGAAGGGGATGTCAAGTGCTTACATTTTTTGCATTTTCTTCTTAGGGGTGACATCCACATGAAGCAATTTAGGCATCTCTGAGCCTAGGCACATTTCTATCAAAGAACTAGAAATCTAGTCCCATACAAGGATTGGAGGGATTCCTCGAGGGCCCTCCAAGATAACAAGTCATGGTTCATCAGGAGATTCAGTCATCTGCAAGGCCTCAGGAGCTGTACAAGCCTCCAGCAGGGTCGCTGTAGAGAAGATGGTCATACTATGGGTCAACCTCTTTAGTGGGTACATCCAGTTCTGAGATGATGGAAGAAGTCTCTCTAAGTCTTTTAAATTTTTTTCTTAGGCAGAAGACCTGTCTCCGCCTTCAGACATGTTGAAGTGAGCCAAGAGTTTCGGACATTGGGTCTCAAGGAAAGTATCAAGTGCAGATTGCCTAGGAACAAATGACTGACAGATTGAACAGTGTTTATAGTCATGTTTGGGGGCTAGACAGAACAGGCACTTACTGTGCAAGTTTTTGTACTGAATTTGTCTGTTGCACTCGCACTTACTCCTCTTAGCCGATATCGAACAATAATTACCAAAACAGTCAAAACTTTAGAAAGGAAGGATCCCCACTTATCTGATCTGACAAGTGAAGCTAAGGTGCAGGCAACATAATGATCAGTCGGTCAGGTGCAATGACTTGTGTTCGGGCTGGCAGCAAGTCAGTCTGTCTATTTTGTACATCAGTTTTATAGCCTGATGCCCAATGAGCTGAGGTCACCACCCAGATGGACACAAGTCCTAGGAAGGCAAAGCTTTGCTACCCTGGCCAGAAGTCAGTAAGCTACAACCTGTCCATTACAAACACTGCAACAATGATTCAGTTAGGACATCTGGAGCTAAAAAACATTGTGTAGACTCTGGGTTCAGTGGATAGTCTAAAACATAAGGCAGAGAACTGATACTGTGATCCAGACACACAAAACCTTAAAGAAACACCCGATGCCTGGATGGGATGCACGAAGCATGCCCTGGCTAAAATCACTCCTCAAACTGTTAAACCTAGGTATAGCCATGGGTTTTGTCCCTGAAGTTTGGTGCACAACAATAGTGATGCCACTACATAAGGACGACCCTGCCACAAATATGATAGAACAATCAGCCTAACCAGTCTTATCTGCGAAGCTATGGAATGTATTTGAACAAGCATGCTAAATTATGACATCAAAACTACCATTACACTTGATATCATCAATTTAGCTTTGTTAAGGGTAGCTTATGCCTAATGAATTTGGTAAGCATCTTCAAGAGGGTTACACAGGCTATTGAAAGCGACAGCGTTGTTTGCGCAGCATAATCTCAAGCTGGCAAATTCATCTGACACTATCTCCCACGCCAGCACTGTAAGTAAGCATAACACTTCAAAAACAGATCCCTAAGTGGTAAGACATTCAGCAAACTGTTTAAAAAAGTTAGAACCCTCATTCTGATGAGGCCAATTTTGGAGTAAAACATTCTGTATGAGGTGCACATCTGAAAGCACACAAAAACACAAAGGCCTCAGGGGTTCCTAATAAAAATAACAGCTTAAGGGCCATAAGCTACTAAGAGAGACTGAATGCACTTTCCCTTTGCTCAGTTTCTTCTAGATTTTTCTGGAGAGATCTATTCCTTGGATGTAGTACCATTATGCATCTACATGTCCTGCATTTCTTGCATTTCCACATCTATTAGTTCCAATTCTACTAGATCCAGGGATCAAAATCTTCACCAGCCGATTAATAAGAGGAGATGGAGAGACAGATTTATCATGCAGCATCTCCCCAACCTCTGGACTACCCCTGGGAATAAGACAATCTAATGCACTTTCATCCTTTAAACAAGACCTAGATGACTGGATGGGTGCCCACAAAATCATAGGCTTGACTGGCCTGACTGTCCAACAGAAAGTTGGTATGACCTACAGTAGCTATTGGCACGGCTTAAATAACCATGAGTCTTATAATTCCTATGATCCACAAAAAAAATCAGGCATCACCAACGCTCAGTGCCCTTCCCCTCTACCACATTTGGCTCATTGGGATCTCTTTACACTGGTGCAATTTGCACCTTCACTGCAATAGTCCTCAGCTGCTTCCCAATAACAAGATTTTGGGTATTATGATTAATGTACTTTCTCATGCAATAGTTTTGTTGTGAAGCACTAGTCTGCGTTTCTGTCTGCTCAAAATATTGATGCAGTTTGCTTCCTCCTGTTTCTCCAGTTTGGCAAAGAACCTCAGATTCTCTCTCTATATACTTTACCTTCAAGTTCTATTTTTGAAACAGTTCCTCCTGGGAAGCCACATTTACTGTGATTCTTTCCCATCCTAATCTCAGACTTCTACAAATCAGTCAGATTTTTCTGAATGTTTGTACAGGGTTCTCCATTTTCCACCACGTCATCATTTGATAGTATAGTCTTCTAGGTTTACTGTTGAAATATCGGCGTAGCATTGTACGCCTATTAACTATTCGAACTACAGATGTTCTAATAGTTTGTGTGTGTGCAAGCTACGTAATTGAATGGTAAATTTGCAAATGTATTGTGCATTCGCAAATATAATGGTTGATTATGTACAGGGATCGCGGTACAGTGCGGTTAGGGAAAAACATCCCTTTCCTCACTGTAGTGAAGTCTCAGAGTTGGAATATTTAGTTGGGGTGTGCAGGATTCTAACCCCCTGTATAAATGGGATGTTAAGTGTAGGGGTTAGGGAGTTACGGCAGGGTGGCGTTGTTAATGCTGCAAAATGTCAGTCGGATGACATTTTCAGCATTACCAGCTGATTTTTGACATTAGGGCCGTTAGGTTGTGTGTACTTTCAGCGAAACAATTCACTGTTTTAAGTACCATTTTTATTTTAAGGTTCGACATTTTAATAGTAAACCAGTCTTCTAATGCCCCATTTATTTTGCAGACTTCTGAATACTTTTGATTTTTCTTTCTTCAGGGTTGCTGGATGTCATCTCCTGCAACAAGGTTACAAACTGGTCCACTTCAGTTTATCAGATTATTCAGCCAAAACTTTTAGATTCATACACTCAGTGAGTTACTAGGTATGCAGCCCAGGAAAGCCAGGAGACCAATTTCTCAATTACCCCAGTGCAATGTCAGGTTCACCAACCTGCTCAGAATCACAAAGTAGGTTAAATGGAAACTAAGGGATCAAGCCCTAGACATAATTCAATGACGAATAACAAGCTCCTGTACTAGTCTACCTTCCCGAGCTCATTTCATAACCAAGTCACAAGATAATCATTTGTTTGCATAAACTTACACATTTTAACAAACTTTGATTCAGATAGTGCCGAGCACAAACTGCCAAGCTGGAGTACATTATAAAACAAAATAATGGAGTCAAATTCCCAAAGAGAAAAACAAAATACCTTACTGTCATTTCTGTAACCCAAAAATTTGTCATTTTAGTTTAGGAGTTACATAACCTGCAGCCCACAGCTACTTCCTACAGGGCCTCCAGGACTTTTCAGCAGCTGTTAATCATATGACCCTCGACACCAATACAGATGCCAAAATGCAACTTGTACTCTTTTTCCCCAGTTTCCACTGCAGTAGCTAACCGTTTCATTATTGGAGCATACAAGTACCTGGTAAGCACTGCACTGTACATTCTACTTCCTGTGTGACAACTGCTAGGCTTCAAAGTGCTGAGAGATGAATAGCTATTAACGCAATGGTGCAACAGTTAAAGTTGTTGCTTCACAGCAACAGGTGCTTTGATTCGATTGGGGTGCCTTGTGTGTGGAATTTGCATATCCTGTGTTTGCATGGGTTTCCTCCCACATTCCAAAGACGTGTGTCGGCAGCATTTCTCCCCGGGCCTCTGCTGCAAAGAGGCTGTGTCCTAGTTGGACTTTCCCGGTCAACAAATGTTAAATATAATAAAAATAAACTGCTGTTCTAGTGGTTAAGATGGTTTCAGTACTTGGGTTTGCAAGCGAACACTTGGGATTAACCATTTGGCTTTGACTATGTGTATGGTCCAGTTATTGGAAGACCCAATTCTAGCAGGGTACTGTGTTTTCTGTTTTCCCATGTTTTTTTTTTTTCTTCTTCTAACTTACTACAGCTTGATGTCTCAGATCCAAAGAACACACAATGTAGCTATTAAAACTGCACTATTAAAATTACACTATTTGGCAGGTAATGTATGGAGCCTTCATGCGGTTAGAAAAATATGTATTAATGTCTGTATACTTAATGCCAAATTAATAATTAAGTATTTTAATACGCTTACTTTATTTTTTATGCACTGTGTTTTATATAAATTGAGTTTTATACGAGACTGAAAAAGATGCCTTTTGAAAACTGCAGTATGCTTTTTGAAACTTGCAAGTTGCCCTCTGACCTAGTAACTGCTAGCGCAGCAATATTTTTGTTTATGCCTTGTGGAAATGTACTTTAGAAGCAGTTGTTTAATTTGCTAGGTCAGAAGTAAATGAATGAACAATGCCTTATGTTATAAATGTAATGATTTTAGACAAACAGCTTTGTCCAAAGGATGGGAACCTCTGCAGCTGTAGTAATTTAGAGATAAAGTAGACAAAGGATCATTAGAGAAATGAACTGCTAGCATTGTGCTCGATTTAGTCATAGTATCTTGAATGTAACATAAGCATCTAACTGAAAGTAACCAAGGCCATGTTGTTTTCCTTAGGAAGCTTTACATAAAAATTGTTTAAAATCAGCAGAAATTCATGGGAAAGATGGTCAGCAGATGATGATGAAAAGGTGGTAATCTGTTACATCAGCATGGTAGGACAAGATTAATTTGAGAATCTATAAAAATGAATGTATTTCCTGTTTCTGGTTAGACAAACTGTATTAGCACATTTTTGTCTCCTTGCTGCAAGATTAAAGTGCCTTAACCTGAACCTACCATGTTTTGATCATTTTTAAAGTATAATTTTCATTTGACAGATTGGTCCTTCGAGCCGGAAACGTATCTCTCGCTCTAGGCCTAGGTCAGAATTGGGCCCGGTGGCATGTATCCGTACAGAGAAGAGGCCAAATCGGCTCTTCTGTTTTAAAAAACCTCGGCCTAATTTGACGTTCAAAAGAGGCCAGCCACTGTTTCTGATCTGGGATTGGAAGACGAGTCAACGATCCGGTGGATCAACTCACGGAGGGTCAGGTAAGGAGGAATTAACTTATTGTTTTAAGATCAGGGACTAAGTACAGAACTGTTCTTTGTCAGGAAGATTTGCATGTGCAGATCAGGGACAGAAAAAGGGGTTACTGTTTTTGTCATAGATCAGGGAAACAGAATAGGTAGGCAGTTATTCTAAATAAACTGTGAAAAAGGCATAAAACCATGGCGCCACGTGATAAAAAGGGTTACGTAACAAATTGCAGCTTAGTTAAGACAGCAATGCGAAATCAGTGCACAAAAAGTTCCTGGGACACGCCCCTAACTGAAGACGCAAAGTATATGCAATTACAACGTGCCGATAATGTTAAATATTACACCAAATGGGTCGATAAGTATAAATTCGAAGGTAATTTAGATAAACTAGCACTTATGAAACAGTTAAAAATAGACACGAAAGGTCAACTAAAAAAGCAAAGACAATTAGGAGTCCCTCAAGCGCATAGGTGGCTTGAGGAAGCAAATTGCAGGGAGCAGAGAATTAAAAGACAATGTTTTTAAACAAAGAAGACAATAACTTGGTAATAGCAACAGCCCCTTCTTCGCCCCCTCCACTCCCGTTACCAGAATATGAAGTGAGTGGACAAGCTGATCCACCTCCGCAATATCCAGCTGTCCCTGGAAAAGCACAACCGTTTGTCAGGGATCCTATCGAGACCAGGTCTAGAACACGCAACTTGAGGAGGGAGATTGGATTAAATTAATTAAATAGAAGATCGCAGGCTATGAGTGAAGAAGAGATATGTCCGCTCATGGAAGTACCAAATCCTCAGGCAGGGCAGGCAGGACAAGATCCGACTCTTTTGGTTTATAGACCGTGGACACCGGAAGATATCCGGAAAGCCACAGAAGGTATTCCCCAACCAAAAGTGAATTTTAAAAAATTTTTAAAAGACTTGCAGGGCATGAGATTAAGTTACCATTTAAATGGAGAAGAAGTAAAAAAAAGTAGTTAGACAAATTGTGGGTCCACACTGGCACATGATCAGTGGCGACTGAAATCCTCGCGACGCACAACTTAGACCACTCCCACATACTAATGCAGAATTGGATGGCAGAGTGAAAGGTCTGACAGACCGAATCTCTGAAAAATGAAAGCCTAGGGCTGATTGGACTTGCATTAATCAATGCATTCAACAGAAAGGTGAAACAGTTGATAGATATTATGCTAGACTGTTAGAGTGTTTTAATAATCACTGCAAAATGCAGATACCAGAAAACCAGACACATGATTCCTCATATAAACAACAGTTAAAGAACGCATTCTTGAAGGGTAGTATAACTCCCATTAGTAGCTTTATTACAAAGCATATGGTAAATCGAACAAGCAGACTACAGCCATTACTTGAATATGCTAGACATGCAGAAAGACATTTTAATAGTGTAAAAAAAAAAAAAACTCAAGTATTTTCGGCAAAAGATGGGTCAAAAGTATTTGTAGTACAAACTGGGAAAAAGGGTAAAAGAAATACCCAGGGGAATAAACAATCTGACAAACTATCAAAAAATTTCGAAGAAAGAAAGAAAAAGGGTAAATGTTTTAAGTGCGGGAAAAAAGGACATCTAGCAAGGGATTGTAGGTTAAACAAGAAGGCGACTACAGAAGATAAGGAGAATAAGGAATGACTATATGATAGTCAGAAATCATTAAAAGAGAGAGTAAGCAAGAAAAAGTAAGTACAAATATAATAGCAGGAGTAGTGGATGTGACACAAGGAGTAGAGAATGTATATAAATTCACAAAAATAAAAGAAGATGAAATTTTAAACCTAGCTCTTTTGAGCTTAGAGCTTTACTTAGACACAGAACCGGAAGTGACGCTTCTGGTAGAGGGGAGGGAAGTTAAAGTTTTGTGCGACTCAGGGGCTTCACGGACCCCGATACACCCTTCCAAGTTACCGAAAGACACAAAATCACCAGATTATATACTAGTAAAAGCAGCCAATGGACAGCTGTACCGGGAGCCACTCCCCCATGACATAATAACAGACCCCGTTTCAGGGATGACCCAGAAAAGTAAAATTGTAGTTTCTGCAAAATGCCCAGTAAATCTTTTGGGTAGAGACTTGATGCAGATATTTGGCATAGCCGTAGTTCCAACCATGCAGGGTATGGAAGCACAGCGACAAATGGATACTTTTGTAGTGCGACCGGAGGGTAAAATGTATTATTGGTACAGCCAGGACTTGGTTACGACTGGTCCATGGGCAGTAACCGAAGAACTGATAAACGTAGCCATCAGCAAGTCCCCCCCCTCGACATTGACAAACGGCATTTGTGTTTGTTTGTTACTCTATATTACTGTAACAGACCAGGACCTGATAAAGATTATAAACAGAAATTGTTTCAAAACCATGCAAACAGGCTAGTATTGCGAGACTTGTACTGGGATACAGAGGGGAACAGTGTAGCAAGCGGTTCGTTGCCCCAGGAATTTTTAGTACTTTACAAATCTAAATCAACTGCCACATGTTAGTTTAACTAAAAACAAAGCTTTGAAATGGGCAGACTTGGGTGAAAAAGTCACAAGGTGGGAAGTGCAGACAGAATTAGAGCTCTCCGAACAAGGAGTACAAAAACAGAAATTAAATTGGATTACACAGACTCATACACTCACAGGTTAGTGAGAATAACTGAGTATTACTCTTATCGGAAAAAGAGAAAAAAGCCTTGCAAGACATACCAGATATTCTCTGGTCAGCAGGAAAATCAGATGTAGGACTTATACGAACAGCAGGACCAGTTACCATAGCGCCAAAGTCAGCATTTAGACCCCAGAAAAGACAGTATCCCTTGAGAAAGGATGCAGAGGTAGGAATCAAGCCTATCATAGCAGCCTTACTTAAGGAAGGAGTCTTAATAGAATCTCCAGATTCACCATGTAATACACCTCTATTTCCTGTCAGGAAAGCAAACGGGGAATGGCGTATGGTCCAAGACTTACAAGCTGTAAATAATGCAGTTATACCCAGAGCACCAACGGTGCCAGATCCGCACACCTTACTGAATGATTTAAAGCCAGAACAAAAATATTTTTCAGTGGTAGACAAATATTTTTCAGTGGTAGACATTAGTAATGCATTTTTCTCGATACCAATACACCCTGACAGCCAATATTGGTTTGCATTTACATTTCAGGGAAAAGCGGTACACATACAAGATTACCACAGGGATATTGTAAAAGTCCAACAATATTTGCACAGGAAATGGCAAGCAACCTGGCGGGATTTATTCCACCGAAAGGTAGTCAGATTCTACTTTATGCAGACGACATTCTGCTGGCAGCCCCCACCCAGCAAGAATGCAAGGAGGACATGATAGCTTTATTACAATTTTTAGCTACTCAAGGTCACAAAGTAAATAAAGACAAGTTACAGCTTTGGAAAAAACAAGTTAAGTACTTGGGATATGTAATATCGAAAGAAGGTAAAATATTAGATAAAGACAGAAAAACAGCAATTTTACAAGCACCTAGACCAACTACCAAGAAGGAAATAATGTCCTTCCTGGAAACTACTAATTTTTGTCGGAGTTGGATACCAAACTATGCTTTGGAATCTGCTCCACTGGCCGATTTAATATTTAAAAAGCCGATGGCAGCACAGAATTTATTACAATGGACACCTGAAGCAGAAGTAGCTTTCTGAAAGCTGAAACAATTGATAGCATCATCCTTAGTTTTAGGACTACCAAACTATAACAAGCAGTTTATTCAAACTGTAGATTGTAAGCAAGGTTATATGACATCAGTATTGACACAGCAACACGGGGACAAACAGCGCCCCATAGCTTACTATTCATCACAGTTAGACCCAGTGGCGCGATCTCTGCCCCACTGTGTACAAGCGGTAGTTGCAGATGCAATGGCAGTGCAGGCTTCAGCCTCAGTAGTGTTATTCCACCCTCTCACATTGACAGTGCCTCATGCAGTCGCAATTATTTTACTGCAAGAAAAAGTAGCATATCTTTCCTGTATGACCATACTGTTGAGCCAACCTCATATGACAATTGAACGATGCACAACTTTGAATCCGTCAACTTTGCTTCCAACCCCTGCAGATGGCAAACCACACTGCTGCCTGCAGGAGATTGAGCAAAAGACATTACCTAGACAAGACCTTACTGATGTTCCCTTGGATGATGCCGAGGTGATATACTACGTGGACGGCTCATGCAGGAGGGGTCCTACAGGACAGAACCTCGTGGGGTATGCAGTCGTTTCTGATACTGAAACTTTGGAGGCAAAATCTTTACCACACAACTTATCTGCACAGGCAGCAGAATTGATTGCCTTGACAAGGGCAAGTACCTGAGCAAAAGGTAAAAAAGTAAACATTTATACTGAGTCAGTATGCTTTTTCTACTGTACATGTTTTTGCGCAACAGTGAAAAAATAAAGAAATAACATCTACTGGTAAACCGATCAATCATGCGCAATTTATTTTAGACTTGTTAGATTCAATTCAGTTACCTAAAAAAGTACCTATTTGCAAATGCGTAGCTCATACGAAACAGGACAAAATTTCAAAAGGTAATGCACGGGCTGATACAGCTGCAAAGCAGGCAGCTTCAGCCACAGAAACTTCTCTTTTGAGTGAGGAATTACAACCCTCAGAGACTTTAGATTTAAAAATGTTAAAAACAATGCAGACACTTACTACAAATATAAAAAAACAAAAGTGGATAAAACGAGGAGCAATCCTCAAAATGAGACTGTACATCTCGACAAAAAAAAAAAAAAAAAAACCGATTTTGCCATCTAATTTATTTAGATATGCAGCGTTGTTGAGCCATGGGCAAAGCCATGTCTCAAGAGGGGGGGGGGGGTACAGTTAGTAAATAGAGTATTTACAACCTATGAATTTACCAATTATACAAAAAATTTTTGTACAGCATGCCATGTTTGTAACAAGCATCATGCACAAGGGGCGTTGAAGCCCAAGCAAGGGAATTTTCCTACACCACCGTATCCATTCCATACTATTTGTATGGATTTCATAGAGTTGAATAAATGTGAAAATAAGAAGAGGTATTGCCTTATTATAGACATGTTTTCCAAATGGGTAGAAGCGTTTCCAACTAAAAATCCAGATGCAGCTACTGTTGCAAAGGTCCTTGTTAAAGAAATCATACCCAGATTTGGTATACCGGAAAAGATTTATAGTGATAACGGGACACATTTTGTGAACCAAACGATTCAGCAACTTAGTCGCTATTTTGGGATTTCGTTAAAGAACCACTGTGCTCATCACCCCCAGTCTGCAGGGTTAGTAGAGAGGCATAATGGGGTGTTTAAGAACAAACTTAGGAAGTTGATAGCAGAGACACAGAAAAACTGGGTGCACTCTTTGCCTTTAGCACTATTGAGTATGAGAACTGTTCCAAATGTGAAGGGATTAACTCCTTTTAAAACTTTGTTTGGGAGGGCATACTATACACCTCAGTGGAAACCTCTCATGTCTACAGAGCAAGAGGCTGACAGTTCACTTGCAGGATATAGGAGGCGATTTTTGAATAACAAACTTTTGCAGTTAAATTCTGTTTCAGATAAAGAGCAACCGAAATCGGAAGCACCAGTAGCCCCAGGCACCTGGGTCTGGGTGAAGATTGTGAAGCGAAAGAATTGGAGTTCTCCGAAGTGGGAAGGTCTGTACCAGATACTACTGTCGACACCCACTGCAGTCAAGATCGCAGAGCGAGCTTCCTGGATTCATTTGACGCACTGTAAACTGGTTAAAAACTTTAAACTGGACAAAAACTTTGTTACTGTTGCACAACAAGAACAAAATGGCCAGATACAGAGTGAGTAGAGACATTGAGCAACCTCAGAAAACTTGTATGATTGTTTTCATTGCAATATTAATCACACTGTTCCTTTTGTTGTGGCCGTTCCTTTTTCCTGCCACAAAGGTTAAACTGATTAGACGTAATGAACCAAACATAGACTGGCATCCGAACTTTAACACTTATCAGGCAATTACACGTGTATACGCAGAGACTTTTAATGTTTCGAACTGCTGGGTCTGTACGGCCATACCAACAGCATACGGGGGTTTATTAATGACTGCTATCCCCCTAGGGGGTCAATGAGACCTGGAAAAATCTGGTTTTTGACATAGTTACTATTAAAGCACAAGATAAGGTGGCACTGTATTTGCCTGTGACACAAAAAGGAATTGTATGTTTCTATAAAAATGATACCATCCAAGTTGGATGGAGTAAGTGTAATGTTACAGTACAGTATAAATGTTATAGAAAACCAAATGATTTGAGTGGATCTTGTAGTACAGATTACGACTCATTTTTGAAATCTATGCATAAGACTCTTGATCAGGTACAACGCAATCCTGTACTTTTCAAACAGTTATCTGTAATAGATAGGAAAAAGTTTCATGCAGGGCAGTCATTTCTTAAAGTAATAACTAAGGTAAAAGACTGTTATTTTGTGTGTGGTAAAAAAGCATATAAATAGTTACCTGAGAATTGGTCTGGCAGTTGTTTTTTGGGGTACCTGGTTCCGGCCATCCGACACACTGCAGTTTTGCCTCAGGGAAGTATTCGAAATACCTGAGACGTAACCAAAAAGACTTAAGAAACCTGAGAATCCAGTGGGACGAACTGAAGCAGGGTGGAAAGACCATCGTGATGTGGAAACCAAATTTGTGCACATGGACTTGAGTGATGCTGTTATATCCTGGGCAGGTATATCACCCATGTATGGCAGAGTTAAATCAATATGGGAACTGCGAAAACTGTCCAAACTTCTCAAAGTAATGAGTAACGCAACTTCTTCTGCTCTTGAACTGATAACTGATTAACTGAATGCCATGAGAACTGTAGTGCTCCAAAACCGAATGGCTCTTGACTTCACCCTAGCGGCGAGAGGCGGAACTTGCGCTTTGATCAAAGAAGAATGCTGTGCGTTTATTCCTGACTATCAGCATGAGATTAACGATCATCTTGAGATGATTCAGCAAGTGTTGGCCATGACCAAGCCAGGCCCAAACCCTCGGACAGATTTTTTCCAGAATGCCTTTGGGGGTGGGGCTCCATTTTTATGAACATACTGATTGCTATTGGGGTAGGATTACTCCTAATAGGAGTTTGTATTTGTTGTGGAATCCCCTGCATGGAGAGATTAATTAAAGAATTCATAGATATATCCATATCTGAGACTATGTATCAAAGTACTGAATTTGAAGAGCTGCTAGAATGCGAAACACTTTCATAAAAGTTTAAACTGAATTACTTTCTTAACTGCAAATCCTAAATGGAAGAGGTTAGGAAAAGAAGCAAGCTGTTTATTCTTTTTTGAAAATAGAATAAAAGGTATTAACAGGAGGGAAATGTTAGAAAAATATGTATTAGTGTGTGTATGCTTAATGCCAAATTAATAATAAAGTATTTTAATACACTTTTCATTCTATTTCTCATGCACTGTGTTTTACATAAATTGAGTTTCATATGAGACTGAAAAAGATGCCTTTTGAAAACTGCAGTATGCTTTCTGAAACTTGCAAGTTGCCCTCTGACCTAGTAACTGCTAGCATAGCAATATTCTTGTTTATGCCTTGTGGAAATGTACTTGAGAAGCAGGTGTTTAATCTGCTAGGTCAGAAGTAAATGAATGAACAATTCCTTATGTTATAAATGTAATGATTCTAGACAAACAGCTTTGTCCAGAGGATGGGAACCTCTGCAGCTGTAGTAATTTAGAGATAAAGTAGACAAAGGATTATTAGAGAAATAAACTGCTAGCATTGTGCTCGATTTAGCCATAGCATCTTGAATGTAACATAAGTATCTAACTGAAAGTAACCAAGGCCATGTTGTTTTCCTCAGGAAGTTTCACATAAAAATTGTTTAAATCAGCAGAAATTCATGGGAAAGATGGTCAGCAGATGATGATGAAAAGGTGGTAATATGTTACGTCAGCATGGTAGGACAAGATTAATTTGAGAATCTATAAAAATGAATGTATTTCCTGTTTCTGGTTAGACAAACTCTGTATTAGCACGTTTTTGTCTCCTTGCTGCAAGATTAAAGTGCCTTAACCCGAACCTACCGTGTTTTGATCATTTTTAAAATATAATTTTCATTTGACAATGCACATATGTTCTGGGCCCATGCATGCCATATGCAGGATATCTGAACAATTTTTGACTCATTGACAAAGAAGTGTTTACTTCATAAATTGCAAATGCATAACAGACAGCTTCAGTGATGGTGGAAAGTATCTGTTTCCAGGCTCCAGCTGATATAATACCGATCACTTCTTTCTTTAGAAGAGCTTGTCTATTACTGGTTTGGGCACATTACACAAAGCAATAGGTTGAAATGCCTTATCAGAGTGCTCTAACGTTTATTAATCAGAACAAGCTTTGGTACACAGTTGTAGGAAACCCCAAACTTGCTCCACAGCACACAATGCTCATGAAGAGTACTCTACGACCGCAAATGAATCAGTTAGTTTGATAACAGCCAAGATTCATGACAGCATTACAAAAAAGCACGAGTGAGGGACTGAAGCAGTCACTGCAAGTTCACAGGTTTAGAATATTAATGTATTAAACATAATTATAGGGTGAATATGCATATTCATGCAATTGTGTAACAAAAGAAAACCCTGTAGGAGTGCCTACAATAATAATAATGATGATGAAGCTTTAAGCTATTAAAATAGAAAGCTACAGCCATCTTCTCTTTTAGAGGGCAAGACTATTTAGGTCAACCAGTAGAAAACATTCCGATTCCATGTATGCTCCACTTTAACTGAAGACAAAGTCATTAGAGTTACCAACACAGTGCCACAACCACATAGTGGGTAGAGCATCACAATAATGTTCTGAAGTTAGAAAAAAAAAGATTCTGTTAAATACCCTTCTGTCCAAAGAAAGGTACTTATAAGCACAGTCAAGTTACAGTCTCACACTGTAGCATAAACAGTGGCCAACATAAAACAGCAGTAAGAAGCTAAAACAGTTTTAAAATGTGTATAACACTACAATGTAATGAAAAAAAAAGCCTGGCTAAAACAGCATGACAAAAGAAAAATAATGTGCTTTCTTTTTCTTGCATAGGGAATGACTAAATTAAGAACCTTCAACTGATTTAGTAACAAGTTTTAAGAGTAAGCAAGTAAATGAAAAAAGAATACAGATTATTATGAGGCTTTTTTCTAGCAAATTCATGTATGCTCAGTAGCAAATCTGCAGCTGGTCTTTATGTTTCAACAGAAACAATCTGATAAAGAGAAACTGGCTGCCTGGTTGTCATGTCTCAATGGAGACAATCTGATAAAGAGAAACTGGCTACAGTCTGGTGGAGAGTGATTGGCTGAAGAAAAACAAAAACTGAAGAGAAACTGGCTAGGAGATGATGTTCTCTAAGAGCAGTCAGGGGTTTTCTCAGCTTGGAGAGCTATAAAGAAAAAAACAAAACCAATTAGCACTTAGCAGAAACACAGGCTGCACCATGCGTCTTAGCATGTCTTAACCTTTTAGGTTAACTCAAGTCTGTCAGTATGGTTGTCAGTTTGGGACTTAGGTTCCCATAAGGAGGGTAAAACTTCAGTATTTTGAAGATGTACATCATTCTGTGTGTTAGTATTAAGGTAATATGTTTTAGGGGGTACTGGGGATGTGTTTTTTTTTTGTTTTGAGGGCTTTCAATAAAACAAAAAGTTTTGTAAGATGCGAGATGTGACAAGAAACAACTGTATAAAAGTTCAACCTGTCAAAGACTGCATGCATGTAACAAAAACTGGAACTAGACATTTAACAAAAAGGTGTTGTACATAAAAGGTGGGAATAAATTTTTAATGCAAAAATGCTTTCTGTAATGTCTTTAAATGTCAACAGCCTCACAGATAAATACAAATAGAAAAAGTAGTGAACTATATTAAAAAAATGTACAGTGGAAATAGCTATGTTACAAGAGACACACAAAGAATTAAACATATGAATTTGATAAAGAAGGGTTTTCAGGATGGCTATTCAGTGGAATATCTGGGACAAAGGAAAATAATACTTATTAATTGCAAGAAGAGATCCAACACTGACAGAAGAGGATGAAAAAAGATAATGGCAGATTTGTAGTTCTATGATGCTAATGGTAAGGGAGGAGAATTCATCTGGCATGTATTTATATTCCACCCAAAACTGTTATAATAGAGCTTAAACACATTCTAGAAGAACTAATCAGTTTTCAGCAAGGAACATTACTTATAGTTGGGGAATGGAAGTGATTTGCAACAGTGAAGACGTGTCTGGGGGGCCCAGAAGGGAAAGTACAATAAAGAAGGGTAGATTTTTGAAGAAATTATGAAAATATTGGGCATGAAAGATGTGAATTCAGTAACAGGAGTTGAGTTAATTTGCGTATTATTCCCAAAGATATAAAAACTGAGCCAGACTAGACAGAATTTACATTTCACAGGAAAATGGCCATTTCATTGAAAGCGTTTATACACACCCAATAACTATTTCAGATTACGTGCCAATAACTAAAATAAAAACACAAGGTAATGAAATAAAAAATGACACAGTGGCACTTTCCCACCTATCTGTTGAAAAAAGATGAATTTAAGGAATGAGTAGTGGGGGATTATTCAGGAACTATTAGACAGGATGCCAATTTCTTCTGAAAATATAGCTAGGGAGTGGGATAAATTAAGGTGGAGTTTAAAAATAGGGTGGAAATAAAAGGAAAGGAGCTATGGCTATGAAGTTAACAATAATTATTTAGAGGGACTGACAAATGTTAAAGAATTGCAGAATGGGGGAATCTCTCAGAACAAGAGGATGAACTGCAGAATGCCAAGCAGAAAATAAGGGATTACCTTGATAACATGCACAAGTTTCGAAAGATTGCTTTTAAGCAACTGTTTTATTTTTGTTTTGTTTTTATAAAACAGTAGGGCACAAAAACTTTTAGCTCAACGACTCAGGCAACAGAAAGTAGAAAGGGCTGGCACCAAGCTTAGGGAGCCTATAACAAGGAAGTAACGAGATCCTGTAGAGGTATTAGAAATATTTCAGAAATTCTATGAAACTCTACACAAAGTAGAAAAATATGGAAATCAAGAAAAGAGTTTAAAGAAGAATTAAATATGGCAAGGTTAGAGGTAGATGAGGTTCAATTGCCAGTTAGGATAGGAAGAGACGAGATAAAAATAAAAAATAGCGATGTATAACTAATCTACAAGGAAGTCCACAGGAATAGATGGTATTTCAGTGGAAGTTTGCAAGCTATAAAGGAAAAAAACTGAAAGATCTGGAAGGTTTTGTTTAACAGTATTTTAAGAGAAGTGCCAACATCCTGGAAGAAAGCAGTGGTAGCTGCAATACATAAAGGGGGCAAAGACTCATCAGGCCCAGCTTCATACAGGCCCATTTCAACATTAAACCATGATTACGAACTGTTCATATCTATAAATAACAAAAAATGACAAAATCAATGTCAGAATTGACTTTTGTGGAGGGAAGACAAACATTTGACAACATTAACAGAACACTGATGATCCAGAGGGAAGCAGAATGTAAGAAAATGCCAGTGTTGTTCGTGGGTCTTGATGCAGAGAAAGCATTTGACAGAGTAAGCTGGGTCTTATGAGCAGGGCAATGGAAGCATTTGCATTTCCAGAAAAATTATAAGGTTGATTAAGAGGACATATATAGGGATCAGAGGTAAAATTTAAAGTGGGTGGGGTCATGTCTCATAATTTCTGCTTGAACAGAGGATAAAGGCAGGGATGTCCTCTTTCCCCTTTATTTGCATTATATTTAGAAGCACTGGCAAAGAAAAAAGGGACTCAAATTCCAGGATATAATTGGTTAGGCAGTCAAAAGTTTGGCTCCGTTTGCAGATTATATTTTATACCTGACAAAACCAGAGAGAGACATTACAGTGTTGTGGAACATTTTGAGACAATTTCAAATATTTTTTGGGATACAAAATTAATTAAGCTAAAACAAAGGCAATAGTGGCAAATTATGTACCCACATACAAATTGGTTTAGCAATATCAGTACTTATGGAGACATGATAAAATGAAGTATTTAAGAGTATGGATTGATATGATTCTGTTGTGGCAGCTAAGGATATGTGGGAAGAGACTAAACAAGAGAATACAAAAATTGAGAAAATTGAATCTTTGTTATATGGATAGTAAGATACAAGCATTCAAAATGTTTTAGTCACTTTAGTCTTATGCACAGGTCAGGAATATTTTTATCAACCACAACAGAAGTTTTGAATAGCAATTAAGAACGTGCTGAAAGACTATCTGGGAGGGGAAGACAGCAAGAGTCAAGTGGGAGAAACTGATTCTTCCAGTAAACATGGCAGATTGGGATTACCCAATATGAAGGGTTATTTCAGAGCTACACAGTTAAGGTACCTATATACATAGCAAAAGCAGAAAATTATAAATCAAAGTGGAATGAGATGATTAAACAGGGGGAAAGCTCAGGAAACAAGAGAGAGACTGGGAGTTTGGATGCAGGCCTTTAAGGAGAATAAAAATAATCAGAGAGAATATTACATCCATAAAGTAGCATGAAGTATTCCATGAACTAAGCCAACAATGGAATGGAGAAAGGAGATTCTGACCATAGGGATGGCTGCAATTAGTGATACAGACAACAGGAAAGAGGGGGTTGGAATTTACTGGAGAAAGCTGATAAAGGAACAAAGGTATTGGCAAGTAACTGGTGAGGGAAAGGTAATAGAATGGGAAGAGGCCAAGAACTTATTTGAACTGCTGGTTAGAGATTGCCTTCCCTATCAAACACTGACATCAGAGTATAGGTCAAAGAGAAAGAAACGGGAGAGGGGAGGCCGCTAAATGTAAGACCAGCACTGGTAGAAGCTTTAGTAGAATCTAGAACAGAAGCTGCCATTACGAATGGAATAATTAGTACAGCATATAAAATATTGCATGATAACTATAAGAATCAGAGGAGGTTAGAAAGGATTGGGAAGAAGGGCTGGATAAGCAATTCACAAAGAAACAATGGGGAGATCTATGTATATCTCCCAAATATGAAACAAAATCTACAATATTTAGGATTTTTGCTTGGAAATGTTTACATAGATATTTTAATACCCCAAGTAGACTCCAGACAATTTTTCCTCAGATAAACAGCAAATGTTGGAGGTATGATGAGAAAGAAAGAGGTACTTGTGAACCAATTTTCTGGGAGTGCTGTGGGTTGGTGGACTTTAAGGATTCCCTACAGGATGCACTGTTAGAGATGCTGGGTGGGTAATATGGGTGTGATGAGAGAGACAATTTTTCTGAGCTATGATACAGAATTGGAATTGCCTAGACATAGGTGGCTGCCAAAAAAAAGCAATCACTATAAAGTAGAACTCCAAGTCTAAACCAACTGTACTAGATAGTAGTAGTGAAGATGAAACAACTGGAACTGGGATCTTTAGTAAAGGAAAGGAGCAAATTACAGAGGAAAAAAATGGGAACTGCGAAAACAATACATACAGGGGAGGAATGAGATTTAAAAGAAGGCAGGATTTGAATGAGCTCTGTAATGTTTGGCTAACAATGATTGAGTCGATTATAAATGATGTATAATGATTGCAACTAAAATTATGCCAATATGATTTATGATGTAAAATCCTTGCAACTAGGATTATGTCAATATAGTTTGTTTTAATTTGTAACTGTATGATTGCCTACCTCATAAGTGATACTTTAATAAAAATGTTTCTTGTTAAAAAAAAAATTACTCAATAAAACTTTATAACATCTACTTTAACTTGGCTTGGATGAACTCGTAATACTCTGCCACCTGATTCTCTGTGTACCTGGTTTATGGCTGAAAAGGGTCATCACACCAAAGACCAACCTACTTACCCAATAAACAAACAGACAAATGTGCTGCAAATGCAGGTCAAGGTCATGTAGCTTGTTACTCAGACTCCCTAGTTTTGAGCAAATCCACCTTGCTGTAGTCTTGTGCCCGATTTGTTTTACTAGTTAGGAGAGGATGAGGGACAGCTATGGCTTTCATCAGTTTATGGAAGCCTTGGGAATGAAAGGTGCAATCTATCCTTGGCAAAGCAGTTTAGACTGTCAAGCATCTTATCCCATGCTAACACACTGGATCACCCTTAGAATGACAACAGTTATTTGGCCAATTGTTAAAATCAATCTTCTTTTCTCTGTACTTCAGCATCATTTTTGGTGAAGAAATGATCTTGCTAAACAGGTCTTTCCTGTATTTGTGACATGCATGGAGAGTTCTGCTACATCTCAATGCATGTGCTTTGGTGGTCTGTGTTCTAGGTTATTTACCCCCACATGGAACACTACCATTTCATAAAATTATATTTGTCTAGTTTAAGGTCTTTGAATCATTGGTTATCGGGACTCCTGAAAGACAACTCACTGTCATCTTCTTTTATCTAGGATCATGAGAGCAGAACTGGGGTGTGCAACTACAGAATCATAAATCACTACTGCATTTGTGTGTCTGTGAAATTAGGTTCATAGGTTAACAGGTGTGTACTAGGCTAATGGCCCTGGAGCCGACCTGGCATCATTTCGCCTGATGTTAGTTCCAGTGCCTCTCAAGTAGCCACTGGAGTGATCCCCGGGGTGAACTTTCTATTTCCCATCCACTCATCAAGATTTCTCTTGAAGAGGGCCACAGAGATGCTTTGCTTGACATGTATGGGAAGTCTATTCCACAGCATGGGCAGTGTCTGGGTTATGAACCTGTCCCTCCAGCATGTTCTGTTGATTGTGGTAAGGAGGTTAAGGTCTCTGGAGTGTGTGGTGTGGAGGGATTGGGATTTCTTTAGATGTAGCATTTCTAACAGAGCTGGGTCAGACATGGCTTTGTAAGTAAAGCAGAGCTTGCCTCTTAGCAGAGGATATGAGACAGAGAATAACTGGAGTTTGAGTCTGTCCATGTAGGACATGTGTTTAAGGCCTAGGATCCTCTTTGTGAGGTGATTTTGTGGCCTTTCCAGCTGTTGCAGGTGTCTAATGAGGTGCATGCCAAATGGGGCATTATATTCTATGACTGGCCTAATGAGGGAAGAGTAGAGAGATGATGACCTCTTTTGTCCTGGATACAAAACCCTTGGTAATGAGATGTGCCACATAGGACTTTCTGACCACAGTGCCAATGTGGTGGTCAAAGGAGAGGTTGCTGTCAACCTGTGTCCCTAGATTTCTCATAATGCCTTCAGTGTTCAGTGGACTCCCATTGATGTAGTAATTAGTGGGAACAGAGTTTTTCCCAAAGGGGATGGCGACGCATTTTTTGGCATTAAGCTTAAGGCCATGGTTTTGACACCAGTCATTGGTCTCAATGAGGCCTTTCTGTAGGATGTCTACATCACTTGGGGAGTTAACAATGACTCCCAGCTTGCAGTCATCTGCGAACTTGGTCAGAAAGAGTCCCTCTGTGTTGGCCTGGACTTTCTTAGAAGTAGATGCCAAACAGGAGAGGAACCAGGACCGATCCCTGTTGGACTCCACTTGTGACTGGTTAGCAGTCTGACTTAGAACCCACAGTGTGAAAGTAGTGGTCTCCATCTGTGAGCCAATTTGCAACCCACCTAGTGCTACAGGGGTTGATGCCTAGTTTGGTGAGTTTTTCAATAATTCCAGAGTGGGGAATGGTATCAAAGGCCTTGGCCAGACCGAAGTAGGCTGTATAAACTGCCTTGCTTCATCCACAGCTCTGGTGACTGACTCAAAGAAGTCAAAACTGGGTTGAGGAGGGATGATCTATCTTTCACAAAACCAAACGGTGTGGGATCTAGAGTTTGGAGATTCCCTATATCCTTGTTAATTAGGTCCATAATGACGCGCTCCACAGCCTTACATATCAGACTCATCAGGCTAATGGGGTAATAACTCCCCAGGGTCTGTAGTCACTCCCCTTTTATGGAGAGGGATGACTGTAGCAGCACACCATTCGGTAGGGACAAAGCCTGAGGTGAGGCTGTGATTGAACAGGGCACACAAATGTGGTGCCAGTTCACTTTGCAGTTCATGAAGAACACATACAGGGATACTGTTAGGTCCCATGGAAGCTGTATTCTTGGCCTTGGACAATGCAGCTTTAACCTGTGCTGCAGTAATGTTGGGTGCCTGGTATTCCTCTGGTATTCAGATTGGTCCTTTGGGGGGGATAAAGTTAGCACTGAATCTGTCGGCCAGTATTTTGGCAATATCTGTTGGCTCAGTATAGGAGGTATCATTGTGCAGTAACTCATGAGCAAACCTGGATATTACCATGGAGATTCTTGATTTAAATATAGAAGGCTTTGTGGTTGTTTTTAGCGTTTGCCACAATTCTGTCTTCATAGCTGGCTTTAGAGGTTCGGATGAGGGATCTAACTTTTTGTTGAGGATAATAAGGGAGTTTTTCCAGTCTTGGGACTTCAACTTTTTCTGCAACAGTTTCTTCCTTCTATTGTAGAGAATATTAATGGGAGGGGACCACCAGATTGGCTTCCTTTTTTTTTTTGGAGGAGAGCGTCTTGGTTCTGTTGGGTATGGCTAGTTCCATGCATTTATGTACATGTTCGTACAGTGCACTGGTGTATGATTCGGCAGACATGCATATATTTTCCATTGACGTGGGTGACGTGAAGTTAGCCACCTCTGTTTTTAGGAGCCCAAAGTCAGCTTTGGAGAAGTTTTTCATGGTGGTTACCTTTGGGGGCGGGTGTGGGTGAGATGTGGATTTCCATGGTGATTTGTTTGTGGTTGGATCTAACCAGGGAGAAATTGACTATTGGTGTAGAGCAACGGTTGCTGATGTTAGTAATAACCAGATCAAGGATATTGCTTCCTCTAGTGGGGGTAAGAATGAGCTGGTCCAAGGCAATGGAATTTATGAATTCCAGGAAGCGTTGGGCCAGTGTATTGGTGCATGAGTAGTTTTCCCAGTTGGAGGAGTAGTTGAAGTCACTTAGTATGAGAGTGTGTTGGATTAGACCCCAACAGTTTCCAGGGTGCTAAGGAACATGGAGTGAGAGTCTTGGGACATGGTTGGGCACCTATAGCAGGCTACAACCTGAACCCAATATGTTAGTTGTACCTGAAGTATCTCAGATGCATTATGCTGGGCTACTAGTCTGGAGGTGTGCATATCCTTCAGGAATATGGAAACACCACTGCCTTTGGAATTTCGGTCTATGTTCTAAGGCCGAAAGGTGTGGAATGAATTATAGCCTGGTAGCACAGGGTTGCATTCTGCTGCTTTAAACCAGGTCTCTGTTACAGCACAAATGTCGATGTTCTCCATTTTGAGGAATGCTTTGAGCAAGTGCATCTTGAGATTTAGACTTCTAGCGCTGAGCAGCATGACCCTCAGATTGCATTTATTTATAGCTGTTACAGTAGTAATTTGGTCTTGGGAACATCACCTAGAAAGAACAAAAAAAAAAAAAAAAAAAAGGCACTATATGGGTTGCAACAGCCTTAGCCAGTAACCAGAAAACACAGGAGTGACAGATGCAGGCCATCTCTGGCAAAGCATAGAGGTCAATCATGTCATCCCAAGATGACATACTGGATCCCCTTAAAATGACACCAGAAACTTAGCCAACTGTTGAAATTAATCATTTTCTGCTTGTACTGCGGTATCATTCTGGGGGACAGTAGGATGCTGCTCAGGGCTAGGGTCATACCTGCCTGGGCCACATAATCCGAGTGTTCCTCATGTCTCTTTTCATGTAGTCCAGGGAGGTGCATCTCAGGTCATTCACACCCACATGGACAGTAACAGAGTCATACTTGTACTTGTTGTGGAGTGACCTGAGTGTGTGTTTTGTGTCGGATTCTGGCACCTGATACACAACGGACTGTTACCTTCTCCTTATTCAACTTAGTGAATGGGACATCAGTGTGCCTCACTATCGAGTCACCTATGATTAGTGCATTAGGCAAGCTGTTTTGCCTTAAGTTGAGAGGCACACTGTGTAGGTGAGCTATGTCTCTTGTGGTTTGTGCTGTGTAGTGGTGGCTGAGTGCATTTCTGCCTTGGAGGTCGCTGCTGTTTGGGTAGATTTCTATTGAGAGCCTCCACAAAGGTGGGTGTTCTGGAGGTTTATGTGTTGCATGTGGTGTGGTGTAGGTGTTTACCTTCTCTTGACCAGCTATTCCGGTCTTGGCTTGAGTGCATGGCTTCAAATTAGGATATACAAGTGCATCTCTCAAAAGTCCGAGTGTTGGAAGGTAAGAGGAGAGGGTTTTCCGTGTATATGAGGCAGTTGCTACACTGCCTCAGAATGCCCAAGTTCACCAGGTTAACAGAAGAAAGCACAGGGAACTGACCTTTAGACATGCCAGTACTGGAGCAGTTTCCTTATTTAGTCCTTTTACAGGAAAAATGTCACTCAAGGTGTCAGAGAGTCTGTGCAGAGCACAGCCAAGCACTTGAGGGGAAACTAATATGTAGACCTGAAAATTTAAGTATGTATTATTTAGTCAGATATTCTGAAGTTAGAAAGAAATCAACCAGTACTTACTGAAAAATAATGAATTCGCTTGTCAAGAATGATGAAAAGAAGGGAGTCACATGAATGGCTACTGCCTGGCTACTACTAATGCTTTCAGAATCAACTATCACCTGGTGACTCTTAGCTGTGGTTACTGCCAGTAAGTGTTGTACTGATTAGTTTACACTGGGTCTTAGTCTTTATGAGCCTTGGTGGTTTGGAAGAGGATTTTTTGGCACAGCGAGTTTGTGTGGAATGCTGTTAGTGTGTGCTGCTCACAGCAAGAACTTAACTGTGACAGAGTTGCCTTCATTTTAGTTAACTGCTTGCATCTTTCACAAATGTAGTGTCAAGCCAAGCAATAATTCATGGTCTGTGAGAATCAGGCAATTGTTACACTGCTTCAGTATGCCAAGTGACATGAGGATGGCAAATGTGGATTGCTGATCCTCTATTTTAAGCCAAGGTACAAGAAAAAATAGGTTCTAAAATAGCACCCAGTTTATAGTATCTAATATATGCATATATATATATATATATATATATATATATATATATATATATATATATATAAATCAAGAGAGTATATTTTATTTTGCACTAGGAGTTAGTAACCACTCTGGTGGCATAGCAGGGTGAAGCTCTAACAATGGCCCAGCCAACCCGGGTTCAACTAGCATCTTAGATGACCAACAGAGGAGCAGGGAAGGGATGGGTGTGTTCATCCAAGGTGGAAGTGCATTCACTGATACGTTCCCCAAGGGGAAATGTGGTCCAAAGTGGAGAGTTGCCCTTAGATGTAATCAATGAGTGTTGAGAGCAGGAAATGCTTGGGTAGGTCATAAAAAAATTCTTTCCCCAGTTGGAAGCACAGATGAGCCAGGCCCCTAGGACACCCTCAGGATCCATAACTGGCCCCAGAAAAAAAATGGAGCAAGTCTAAAGGGTTGGAGAGTAGGTGGTAGACATGGTGTGGACATATGTTTTCTGGCTCAGCCCCCAGTACCCAAAGGTCTAAGGGGACCAAAAAAATACTGCAGTTATAATTTCTTAAAATAAGTAAATAATAAAATTTGAATGATAAACAGCAAAAGCTGGGCAACAATAAACTTAAGGACACTGATTTCCAAGTATAGATTATAATACAAAACAGTAACATTTCACTTTGCAGGGATGTCAAAAAGAGTTAATCAGTTGGCTTTAGGCAAAACAGCCTTTTCAGCAGTATCTGCATGATTGCTCAGAGAAATGAAATTAGTTCAGCTGTTTGATAACTTGATCTGACAAGCATTCGTTAAGAAGTGCTCAAACACCAGTTTCATCATGTTTCAGTATTACTTCTCTGCAAAAAAAAAAAAAAAAAAGTTTGTTAACTTCATTTTTCTGCACCCTATGCACTAACCCGTCAAGTTCACAGCACATATACCTGCCTTTCATGATCATACATTTATACAAGTGAACATTTTACTAACCAATTTTACATTTTTTTTGTCTTATTTCTCTTGATGTCCTAACAGTCCCCTCATAACTTTCTCTTTTGTTCTGCAATACTCGTGTTTGCCAGCTGTGAAACATCAGGCTTCTGCTCTTTTCTGTCTGAAGCAACACCTCTGCGTCACAAATCCACGGACTACACCACACCTCCTCCAAAAAAAGAAATTTCTCCCCATTCTAGATTTACAGTCAAATTTAACATTCCAGTCTTTCAAGACTTTCAGCACCACGTGAGCCATTTAACACTTCAGCATAGGCAACAGGGCAGCTGCCTTGGTGCTTTGGCCAAATCTTTACATCATTATAAATACTGCAACAGTGGAGTCCTGATTAATTCATTCCCTCGAATGGAGCCCACACCAACTTCCAATGGGTGGAGCCTAAGCTTTTTGGGAGAACCGAATTATTTCCTCATACTTCCAACAAATATTCATATTCGTTTGCACACTCCAAATCGGACCTCAAACCAGTGACAAGTGGAGTACCACAGGCTTCAGTCCTGGGACCTCTCCTGTTTGGTATCTATTTCTCTGAACTACAGGCTAACACAGAAGGCCTCTGGCTAACGAAGTTTGCAGATGACTGCAAACTAGGAGCCATAGTTGACTCCTCAAATGATGTGGAAATCCTACAGAAGGGCCGCGCTGAGACAGATGCCTGGTGTCAGAGCCATGGCTTCAAGCTCAATGCCAAAAAGTGCATTGTCATCCCCTTTGGTAAAGACTCTGTACCCATGAACTACTACATAGACAGCAGTATACTTAACACGGAGTGTGTGATACCCTGTGACCTAGGTGGGCAGTAGTCTGTCCTTTGACAGTCACATCGCCACATTAGTCCGAAGTCCTTCTACGTGGCACACCTCACCATAAAAGGGTTCTCATACAGGAAAAAAAAGAGGTCATTGTTCAAGAGTATAATTCCCCTTTTGGAATGTACCTCACAAGACATCTGCAACAGCTGGAAAGGCCACAGAAGTACCTCACAAAGAGGATTACTGGCCTCAAACGGATGCCCTACCCTGACAGTCTCAAAAAACTCTAGCTTTACTCCGTAGCATATCGCCTATTCCGATCAAATCAAAATAGCAATATTTCAAATGAAAGGGGAGAAAAAGTGAAATTCATGGGTCTTCTAATATTGGAAGACTTCAAAAGGACTGAAAGTCTGATACAGAAAAAGTCTTTATCAGATAAAGAAAAAAAGTCAGAGCAACTGTATAAATGTCAAAGCTAAAAACCAAGCAAGCATTAAACAGGCTTCCAGGAAAGATGCAGAAACTTGCAAAGTTTGTTCCCAGTGTCTGAGGCAACTATGCTTCTTTGAGAGCTTCGAGAGTAATGCATATTTATGAGCATAAAGAATTCTGAAAGTCTCAAAAAAAAAAAAAAAACTGCACAGTACAGAATTTGAGACCCTAGATAGGGAAAAGGCCAGTTAACAATAAGTCAAAAACATTTACTTACATATGTAGAAGACAGGAAAATGAACTGTCAGCAACAATGTGTGAATGTGAACATATTCATGAATATGTTTACGGTAAAGTTGAAGTAGAAACAGACCTTACACCATTGTACAAAGACTTTGTACAAGGCACCTCCAGGACTATAAAGAATGTTGATTAGTCTACAAAAGAGTGATCTAAAAAATGAATCAAGACTGGCAAAGAACCACACAAACAAGAACAGCAGAACATACTTACCACGGAACCATGAAGCACTGCTAGAAGAAAGTACAGTTTTGTACCTACCATAAATGTAGATGTTCGAGGATTCCATTGCTGCAGTCCTAACTATTGGGTATAGTCCGCATCCAGTCGGCCCGAATACCAGAGTATAAGGCTGACGTCGGTCAGGGCGCATTAGACTGACGTCAGTACGTCAGGGTACTAATGCGCATGACCGGCGTCATATCCTCAGTCTTTTCTTGCCCCAGATGTCAGAAGACCCTAAAAAGACAAGGCCCAAAATACCTGCACCAAAACATGAACAATATATACAAAAATATAAGCAGGTAAACTCACCTACACAACCACCCCTAAACACAGAGGGGAAGGAGGGAGGGTAAATTGGACTGCAGCAATGGAATCCTCGAACATCTACATTTATGGTAGGTACAAAACTGTACTATGTTCTTCGTTTTCCATTGCTGCAGTCCTAACTATTGGGTAGAATCCCAAAGCAGAGGTAAGGGAGGCTGGCAAATCATAAAGAAGGAGGAGCTGACAACATGCCTTGTAAAACAGCTGTGGCAAAACCAGCCCTAGACTTAGAGTAGATAGGAAGGTGATAATGCTTAGAGAAAGTATGCACTGAACTCCAAGTAGCTGCTTCCAAAATATCCTTAGTTGCCACCCCCCGTAGAAATGCTGTTGAAGTGGCAGTAGCCCTAGTGGAATGAGGCCTAATCCCAGCTGGAATCACCTTGCCATGATGGGAATAACAAAATGCAATGCAAAAGCCAATCCACCTAGAAATAGTTTGTTTTGACACAGGCTTGCCCTGTGAACTCAAAGCAAAAGAAACAAACAACTGCTGAGACTGCCTAAAATCCTTAGTCCTGCTTAAATAATAACGCAATTGCCTGTGCACATCTAAAGTGTGCAAAATCTTTTCCCCTTTATTTTGAGGGTCTGCATAAAACGTAGGCAAATGAATAGTTTGGTTTAAAGCCACACTAGAAACCACCTTAGGCATAAAGGAAGGATTAGTACGTAATGATACCCTATCCTTATGGAAAATCAAAAAGGGCTCTACTGCCATAAGGGCCTGCAACTCAGACACCCTCCTTGCAGAAGTAATAGCCAACAGAAAAGCAGTCTTCCATGACAAGTATTTCAATTCAGCAGTAGCTGCAGGCTCAAAAGGTTGTAGAGTAAGTTTTTCCAACACATAATTGAGATCCCAAGCAGGAGTAGGAGCTCTACGTGGGGGTCTTATATTCTTTGCCCCTCTAAGAAACTGCTTGAACAAAGGATGCGAAAACAAAGGTGGGTCACAATCATAGTGAGCTGAAATTGCTGCAGCATGAATCTTAATAGAAGAGAAGGACAACCCTTTGTCTAATAACTCGGTAAGATATTGAAGAGCCACACTCAAATTAGGCTCAGAAATCTCCAAATTCTTTGCTGTACTCCAAAATAAAAATCTCTTCCATTTTGCTGCGTACACTCTCCTTGTACTAGGTCGTCTAGCTTCCATAATCACATTTAAAACTTGTTGAGGAAGTTGAGACCTGCTGTGTTTCAACACAGAATATGCCAGGCTGTTAGATGAAGAGAGTGAAGCTTGACATTGAGCAGATGACCGTCCTTCTGAGATAACAGATGAGGAATCAGAGGTAAAGGCCATGGAGGCTTCTTTACCAGACTCCGTAGTAGTGGGTACCAGTGTTGCCGAGGCCAATCTGGAGCTATCAAAATCATCCTTGGCCTGTCTTGTCTGACCTGTAATAGTACCTTTGGAAGAAGAGGCAGAGGTGGAAAGGCATACACATGAAGATTTTCCCAACTGAAAGACAGAGCATCCACTTTCCAAGCTGTGTGATGAAACCCCTTTGTGCAATACTTTGGCAGCTGGTGGTTTAGTGGAGAAGCGAACAGATCTATGTCTGGAGTTCCCCATGACACTGTCAATGTCTGAAATACATGAAGATCCAGTTTCCACTCGTGGGGATCCATGATTTGTCTGCTTAACACATCTGCTAAGGAGTTCTGTGCTCCTGGCAGAAACCTTGCCTGAAGAGTTAGTTGCAAGCTTAGCGCAGTCTCCCATAAAATCATTGCTTGCCTGCATAGAGGATAAGAATGGTGTTCCCCCTTGCTTGTTGATGTACCACATGACAGTTGTGTTGTCTGTTAGAATCAACACCTGTCCTGGAAGAAGTAACTCCTTGAAAGCCTGTAATGCGAACTGGACTGCTAACATCTCTTTCATGTTGATATGTAGATGCTGTAGTCTGGCAGGCCACTTGTCCTGTATCCATTTTCCATTTAGATGAGCTCCCCAAGCAATGTCCGAGGCATCTGTCGTTAAAATCTGACTCGCCTCTGGCCGGGTCACAGAGAGTCCCTTGTTTAGGTGACATTCCTGAGCCCACCACAAAAATTCTCTTTGAAGGCAAGGTATTATGGGAATGACAGTGTCTAAATCCTGGCAGTGCTGTGTCCATACATTTTGAGATACCATTGTAACTTCCTCATATGCAGTTTGGCATTGGGAAGCACCAGAATACAAGATGCCATGAACCCTAATGCTTGAAGGACTGTCCCTGCAGTCAGCACGGACTGATGAGATAGTTGATGGAAGTAAAGTGATAGACTCATTTGTTTGTCCGGGGTGAAAAGGCCATCTGGGCTGCTGTATTCAGTCTCACACCCAGAAAGCACATGTCTTGAGAGGGTACTAGACTGGACTTTATTTCGTTCACAGAATACCCTAGGCATCTTAGCACTGCTATAACATATTCCAGATGCTGTAGAAGGTCTTCCTTTTCTTGAGCCAGAATCAGGCAGTCGTCTAAGTAAGGATAGATTTGAATTCCTTGTAGCCTGAAGTAAGCTATCACTGGAGCCAGAACCTTTGTGAATACTCTGGGCAGTAGATAAGCCAAAGGGCAATGCAGAGAACTGATAATGAGAATCTCCAGCTCGAAACCGCAGATACTTCCTGCAACTTAGCCTGATAGGCACATGAAGGTAAGCTTCCTTGAGATCTAAAGTTACCATCCAGTGATCTTTGCCCAGCAGAGGTAAAAGCTGTTGTAACGTCAACATCTTGAACTTGGGAATGTCCAGATAAGTGTTGAGGAGAGATAAATCCAAAATTGGTCTCCACGTGTTCCCCTTCTTTGGTACTAGGAACATGCGGAATAAAATCCTAGGCCCCTTTCTGATACAGGGACTGGCTGAATGGCCCCCATTTGGAGTAACTGAGAAACTTGCTTGTGAGCCTCTTTTCTTTGTGGAGGAGGAACGTCTGGCATGCCTTTGAAAGGGGGCATTGTATGGAAATAAAACCTGTAACCGTGGTGAATGATGTCCAACACCCATCTGTCTTGAGTAATTAAATCCCAATTTTCTTTGAAAAGAGACAGTCGTCCTCCCAAAGGAGCTGCCAGACGAGAATCTACTGGCAGCTGAAAAGGTAGGTCATTGGGTCTGTTTACGAAAGGACTGACCCCTGCCCTCACCAGAAGTCTGAGCAGTGGAACTCCCTGTTCTAGGCCTAAAAGAACCTTGAGCCCTGCCCCTACCACGTCTAGACCTAACCCTAGACTGGGAGTCATAAGCAGGATATGTCCACCCCTTAGCAGGCCAATTTCTACTAAACTTCGGTGGCTGTACCTGCAAAAAATCTTTAACAGTTTGCATAGACTTAGCTTTGTCCTCCATTTTCTTTAAAACTGCTTCCACAGGTGAACCAAACAACACATCAGACTGTAAAGGAGCATCCAAAATCCTCGTCTTAACATGCTCAGCCAAATTTTGATCCCTCAACCAGGCATGCCTGCGAAGAACAGAACTAGTGGCAGCCACCCTCGAGGAGGCCTGCACAGCATCAAAACCACATTGCAAAGAATGCTTGCCCACTTGTTCAGACACATAAACTAAATCCAGCAATTCTTTACAATCAATACCTTCTGCCAAAGCATCCACCTTAGATTTTAATTGTGAAAGGAGATAATTTTGATATTTCAGCATGTGAAACTGACAATTCAACGCTCTCATGGCTAGAGTGGAAGAAGTATACACTTTCTTACCCCACCTATCCAACGCCCGTGCCTCTTTGTCAGTGGGAACAGGATTTTTAACCACAGAGGCCTTAACACCTTTAGGCCCCTGAGAAACAGTTTCTGGGTCCGCCCTAGGACTCTTAAACAAATACTTATGAGCTTCGGGCACCCGATAGTACCTATCAGGTTTAACAGGAGCAGGAGGCAAAGAATCAGGGTTCAGGGAAGCTTCTGCAAAAACATCTTCCACCACATTTAACACAGGAGGTATAGCTAAGGGCCTATGCTGGGGTAAAAACAAGAATTCCCTAAGCCTCTTCCTGGAATCAGAGTAATCCTGGCCTTCCCATTTAAAGTGCTCCCTCATGGAATGCAGAGTCTCTGAAAATGAAAAATCCTCAGGAGGAGAAGCCGAAGGAGTGGCATCATCCACATCAGAATCAGAATAATGAGGAAACTCCTGCAAATCTTCCGCAGAAGACTCAGAAGCCCCTGAACCCTGTTCAAAACTGTCAAACTCTGGTTCCACCCTAGGCCTCTTATCAGGAGGGCCCATAGAACCTCTAATCATAGTAATCAAATCTTCTGCCATTTTAAGCATATGTTTCTTAGGTACAGAACCCGAAATGCTAGGAGAAGCCCCTACTGAAGCTGAACTTGGCCTACCTCTAAAAGAAGTTTTGGCAACAGAAGGAGAGGCTCTAACTACTTTGGGAAGAGAGGGAAGAATAGTTACCTGAGAAGCCCCCTCAGCCTGGCCTGCCTCCTGAGAGGGTACATCCTGTAACAGTAAAGTTTCAGCCTGAGACTCCATAGAAACTCCTGGCAAAACCTCAGGCTCCAATGAGCCTCCTAAAGAACCGACGTCCGGGACTGCCGGTTCATCAACCCTAGGCTTTGCTGTTTTGTCCTTGCGCTTCTTGGACGAAGCGGGCCACGGAGCATCCGACGGCATTTTATAATTGCAACGCTTCCCAAACACTAATCTGGCACAGTCTAACCTCCTCTTAATAGTGCGTTTGTTAAACCTAGCACAAGAGCGGCAACCAACAACGTCGTGCTCGGGCCCTAAACAAGGTATACACAATGTATGGTAATCCCTATGAGGTATTTGTTTCCCACAAGAAATACAGTTATTCACTTTTCTGACATCCGGTTAAATACTGAGGCAAGAAAAACCAAAATGTTCCCCAACGGGGTACTTAGCCAACTCTGATTCGGTCTGAAACTCCGGTTTCGGAAATATTTCAGAACGCCAACCTGCACTCGCAAAACTGCTTCTGCATCGGACCACGCGGCAAAAAAGACTGAGGATATGACGCCGGTCATGCGCATTAGTACCCTGACGTACTGACGTCAGTCTAATGCGCCCTGACCGACGTCAGCCTTATACTCTGGTATTCGGGCCGACTGGATGCGGACTATACCCAATAGTTAGGACTGCAGCAATGGAAAACGAAGAACATCAGGGTATTCTTGGGTTATTACTGTTGTTCTTAATGACAAATGCAAAAACAGATTGCACGGATGGACCAACACTGACACAGAAATGCAGTTTTTGGAGTATGTTACAATGAAGACTGGTCTCTGCAAAAAAATCATCAGTATGGAAAACAATTGTCTTTTTTTAAGAAAGAAATAAGCTGCATCCAAGTTGTGTTCAGAGCGGACGCAATAATTGTTACCAACTGAGAAGACGAATGCTTGACAGGATACGGGAATCACTTATATGAACAGTGAAGTACAAAGAAACAGCAGCAGATAGCGAACACAGAACTGTTTCGGCTTAAAGAAGTCGTATACTATAAAATACACATTATTATTTCAAAGTCCCAGAAATAATCAAATAGAGAACAAAAAAGTTCCTTTTATTTTAAGTTTGTTTACTGGAGACAGTTTGTTGATATCAGTAGGCCAGTTTCAGGAAAAGCTTAAAAACTGCAATTACAGTCATAGAAAAAATACAGGTATGAATAAAATCAATAAGCAATTTAGCAGAAAGCAAATTCTGACAAACCTCCATTAAGATCTGTACTCTCCAAAAGATACGGGACAATGTGACACTGTCACATCTGACAAAGGAGCCAAATACAAAAAGTCAGAATTCAAGAGGTGCATATGAATGGGAGTTCAGTAATGTCACAAGTCCATTGGACTGTGGGGAAAACAATCCCACATTAAAGGTGCTCACGAGAAAGAAGAGACAATGCTATGATAACTCATCTTGAAATTTTTGAAAACAAGAACAGTTTACTGCACGGTCTCAAACTTTCACCAGCTCAAGTGTTAATGGTGTAAATTTGAGGTGTAAAGTGGAAAAACAAATTAAGTTAAACTACAATACTTTATATTCACTTTTAGGCACCAGTAAAGAATCAGAAAAACACTACTGGCAAAAAAAAAACAATGACGTGTCTATGGCATAAGTAAAAACCTACGTACTATCACAGACATTTGTACAAGGCAAGTACATCAATGTGCATGTAAGAGCAACTGGAACTATCACAACCAGTACAGGGATAAGAAAAAAGAGAGAGACCAGAAGCTGTGACAGCCAAAACACTCCGGGGGAAAAAAATCCAAGTTGTGTTTCAAAGTACACTTATGGCAAGAGCAATTTCACAACACAGCTGCCAAGGGATCTCCAGAAAGGGAAAACTAGTGGAGAAGTTGCACAGATATACTGACAATTAAGGGTCTAATCACAATACTGAAATACAGACAAAGAGCATAAAGTACTTAAAGCACAAAATGATATGAGACACTTAAAATTTAAAATGTAACTGATTCTACACTATCACTGTAGCTTAATGCATGCTGCCATATAAAAAAATCGATAAGTAGAAAAAAAGGTTGTAGTACTGCAGATGTACAGCTGCTTAAAAAGTTACATGATGTCGTATGTTACATACCCCTACTACAAGGGAGTCCAAGTAAATAACGCTTAGACACTACAATATTATCCACATTAGTTTGACCACAACATACATTCATATGTTGTTTGACCACAACATACATTCATATGTTGTCTGACCACAACATACATTCATATGTTGTTTGACCACAACATACATTCATATGTTGACCACAACATACATTCATATGTTGTTTGACCACAACATACATTCATATGTTGTTTGACCATAACATACATTCATATGTTGTTTGACCATAACATACATTCATATGTTGTTTGACCATAACATACATTCATATGTTGTACTCCTCCTTACCCTCAAGTCATTTTAATCCCATAAAAAATGCAGTCCAAGTATCCAGGATACCAAGCATCTTCGATGTATTGCCCCAAATGTCAACTTACTCCTTTCACCTCTTCCTCAACCAAGTTTTCTTTCTTTGTGGGCTGATATAATAGCACACATGCTGTTACACACCAGAACATTCCAGCTTCCCTGAAAACAGCTCATCTCGTTAGCACAGAAGATTACTAGGCTATCAACTCGGAGTTCATTTTAAGCCTATCCATTTCAACCCAATGTAATACCGTAGAAGTACTAGTCAATACCTGAGACTACATTTAGTGAGGACTGCCGATGTCTAGGTGGGTTGTGGGCTTACCCCTGGTAAGAATTTAAAGTGCCCCATCCACTCATTCAGGTTCCTCTTGAACAGCATCATAGAGGTGCTTTGTTTCACACTAATCGGTAGCCTGTTCCAAAGATGTGGCAGTCATTGGGAGACAAATCTGTCGCTCCAGCATGTCCTATTTAAGTCGCAGGACATATTTTAAGTCCCTGGAATGGGTAGCCCTACACCCATTTGATTTATGGATATGCAGTAAGTTCATTAGGTTTGGGCATTGGGTTGCTCTGTAGGCCAGGCATAAGTCTCCTCTAAGACGTCCATATGATACAGAGCATAGTGACAGGGACTTTAGTTGGTCCGTTTAAGGCGCATGCTGGTGGCCTGTTTTAAAAAGGCAGACCAGTACATCATACAATATAATTGCTGACTTGACCTGAAAGCAAAGAGGTTAAACAATGACATGCTAACTGGATGTAATATTAACACACAGCATTACTGGCTGTCATTCACAGCATAAGAAAGCTTTACTTCCTTATGAACTGAGAGTATATCATAAATAGTTTTATAATCTAAATAAAATAATGCTTTATATAGTATATGTAACAAATGTAAATACAGGACATGAACATTATGCTATTTTACCCTAACGAAGTTCAGGTAGTAAAACTGAATTCTTCCAGCAGAACTGTATATGTTGGCCCACATTAATTCTTACAGATAAACAGTATGCAGTTGGCAGCTAGAAAGTGCAAGGAAAGTGTGCCCAATGCAGCAGATTCTGGTCTATCCAGAGTAAACCGTAGTACTTAGTACACTGTGAAGTCTAAATGCTGCCTTTGCTCACTGATTAGCAACAGTAATAAATCATTTCAACTGTATTCACATTCTTTCCTTGGAACCCTCTGAGTAGCTTCAAGAAACACACAAGAAAACAACCTAGCAATCAACCACAGTGTGAAGACTTTTATGCTTACTTTACTCCCTGATCATAAAGCAGTCACAGCAAAGAGATGAAAATCTCACCTCTGTCTAGACAGATGAGGCCCACTTAGCAAAAATAACTAGTCAGGGATGTGCACCAACATGCAGTGGTGCCCTCAAAACATGCCCAACCCTGCCATTAAGTGTGCGAGAAAAATCTATCATTGACGCCCCTTATTTCCCATGTTTGCACATGGGGTCAGGGTGTCACAAACAGTGACAAACATCTAGAGCCAGTGTTCACACTGCCAGGTGGCTAGCCCTGCGACACTTGTTCTTCCATACCACACAAACACTAAGAAAATGCATTAAATAAATACATTCAATACTTCAAAGTGGCAGACAGGTGACACCACAGGTGCAGTAAGAGGTAAATATATTACTACCACTATTGCATTTTGGGTAAAACATACTACTAACAGAACAGCATAAAGGAATTTAAACAATTACAGTTGGATTTCATGGGTTCAAACATTTTTAAAACATGCAAGCTTTTATGCAGGTCAAACATCATACAACAAACAAAGAGGAAGACAGTTGCAAGGTTATAGACATGCAAACTCTCTCAACGGTGCCTGCAATCATTTCACAGCAAAAGACCAGGGTGACTACACCATTCACTTCGAGTGGGTGCAGGTTCAAAAAGCTTGCAAGAAGAGCAAATCTTCCAAGATGGCTCCACACTGATCATCAGCTTGATTTCAGCTTTCCCAGTGTGAAAAAGAAATTGAGACTAAGGGCCAGAAAACTCCAAGTTTTAGTAAATTCATTTATTTGCTAGTAAGTACACTACCTGGATGCCTGCAAAGAAGAAACTTGGAGAGTTTAAAAGACAAATCAGCTAGAAAAAGAGAAGAGAAAAACACTGACTGGGAGGAAACCTGCAGCTGTTCAGCAAACAGCAGTTCAAGCACCAGTTTTGGTACAAGACACAGCTTCCAGTAATCTAGATGAAAAAATAAATCAACTGTGTTCTGGGCTGATTAAAATATATCAAACATTAAAAGAGTAGATCAACTCAAATAACAAAAGGCTGGAAAAAATAGCAGAAGCTTTAAAAAGCTATTCAGATGAACGGATAAAAATACAAAAATCAGAGGTCAAAATGATGGCTGAGTATGAAACTGCTCAAGAACAGATGTTTCAACAAAATGGTACAGTTAGAGGACAGAGCATGCAGGGGAAATCTGAGATCTTCTGCTGTATCAGAGGTACTGGAAGGAACAGACTATTACTTATTTGTGCTTTCATAAAACTAACAGGACTGGTACTCCACAGCAGGACTTGTTAATTGAAAGGGCACATCATACATATGCTTCCAACCTGGCCATGAGAAAGCAGCCAGGACCTTTATTAGTAAAGATAATCATACCAGCAGAAAGAGTTTATCTTGACAAAACTGTAGTAGAAGGGCAAAGTATTAAAAAATGGAGACAGTGGAGTGTTTGTGGAAAATGATTATTCACTGTACACCAGGCAAGAGAGAAGCAAGTGTATCTCAGTGAGAGAATACTGACAGACAGGTTTGACATTCACATGGTTGTACCCAGCTGTCTTCAGAATTTTTTTTCCTGAAGCAGCAAAGGTTTGTCCAACAACAATGATCCATCAAATAGAAAGGGACTCTGCTTCTCATTACAATAATAAAACTTACAGAGACCAGCAATACTGAAATTACTGAATAAATGTGAGACAAAGCATTGCTCACATTTGAGAAATACGACACTACAAGTAGAAAAATGGAAAGATTGGACTTTTGTTGACTGTTAAAGGTGGGGGTCTGAATAAGATATGCCCCACTTCATGCTCTTAATGTTTGGAAGGTCACTGAAGGCAAATGGGGTAACAGAAAACTAAGTAAAACAATTTTCATTCTTAACAGTACTTGTTTAAAACTTTTTGTGATATAGGCAGCCCAGAAAAATGAATAAGCACCGGAACAGCCAACCAAATAACAATAAACTAAGTCCGTTCCAAGTATAGGCATGTACAATGCACCGGCACAATGTCAGATAAATATGTCTCTTTATTGACCACAGACAGTAACAGGTTCACGAGTTACACACATCTGACATACAGACAACCCATAGATACGAACAAGCTGCTGCAATGTCAGATATAACCTACAACAAAATAAATAAAAATTATTAAAAGCTTCCCAAAATCTGTGCGTGTGGGGGGGGGGGGGCATTGGTAGAGTGAGAGCGATGTATGAGTGAATGCAGGTATGTATGAAGAAGAGACTCTGTATATGAGAAAGAGACAGAGTGAGGGATCAATCCTCTGGCAGCAGTTAAGAGGTGGGTGGTTGCATAAGGGGAAGGGGTTAGTTACGGAATAGGTAAAGTAGGGTTAAGAGTGTGTGTGAATGTGATACGCCTACAGCTCTTAGAGCTAGAAATCTGAACAAAGCCATAAATAAAAGTGGGACAAATCCCCAAAAATCTGGACAAATTTTAATAAATATTGCTCTTACAAACTTGGAAGGTTTACAGAACAGGTTTTGTATTGGCATGAATTATTTTCTGAAGGGTATGAATTCTGAAAAATCAAATATCTGTCATTTTCTAACTTTAACACACCTCTCAACCTCTCAGCGCAAGAAATCTGGACAAAGATTGACAAAATGGAGGGAACAAAGGCCCAAAATAGGGACATATTTTAAATATTACTCTTATAAGCTTAGAAAGTTGCTAGAGTAACAGGCTTTGAAGTCTGAAACTCAAATATGTCATTTAGTGACTTCAATCTTCAGATCATCTCAGTAATTTGTCAGAAAAAAACAGATTTTAAGAGGAACAGACTAAAATATGAGCAAAAAATATGGACATTCTGCAAAAATCTGTACAGTTGAGAGGTATGGTTGGGTGCGTGTGAAAAAGTCCCCATAAACACTGCATTTAATAAAATATTTTAAACCAGCTTTGTTGGTAGGAAGCATAGCTACAGTATACAGTATTATATTTAAGATTATTTGTTTGGTACCGTTTCTAAAGTGTTTCATATGCAAAGAAAAGTAAAATAAATACTAGACTGAGGCAGACATTTGACTAAGTGACATTTAATAAGAACCGTATGTCCGTGTTTCGACTTGCATACAAATTTGACTTCACGACAAATTAAAAAACAGATCTCATCCTTAACCAGAGAAATGCATGTATAAACTCCATGTTACATAGTAAGGCATTTTCAGTTATTGTTGGATGTGATGAAGGTAATAAAATAAGTGTCTTTTTTTTTACTTCTGTTCTAGTTTTAAGAAATGCAGACACTACAATATAAAAAGAGAAGAAAGGCTTGACAAAAGCATGTTTAACTTGTTAAACTGTAATCCTGAGCTGTTGAGGTGGGGGATGGTGTGTAAACTTGCACAGATTATAATGTATGTAGAGCGGATATGTTCCCTCTTGCACAGTGGTAAAGTGAACAGCATCGTCACCTCACAGCAAGTAGTTCCCTGGTTTAATTCTCAGCTGGGGTGCCTTCTATGTAGAATCTGCATGTCATCACTGTGTTCGCATGGGTTTCCTCTGGGTGCTTCTGTTTCTTCCCACATAAAGAGAGATATAAAGCAAGTGGACTGGACACTCTAAATTGGCCACAGGTGTGTGTGTGTGACGTGTGGAAGAACTATTGCTGCTGGGCTAGCTACCCGGTGGTGTAAACCTTGGCTCTAGATGATTATCACTGTTGAAGTAATACCCCAACCCCAAGTGCAAAATCGGGAAAAGAGGTTGTGGTTGGATGGATGGATATCTGGCAAGCGAGGAAGATTACACTGGCATGTATTTATATTTCACCTAAAATTACTATTATGAAGCTTAAGAAACTTTTGAGAGAAATAATCAGCTTTTCCCAGGGAACATTACTTCTAGGTGGGGACTGGAACTTCACTTGCAAAAGTGGGGATACATCTGGGGAACCTAGAAGGGAAAATGTGATAAGCCACAAAGCATCATAGAAAGTGTTGAAGTCTACATTACATGGGATCACCAATTACCAACAGTTCAAAAGGCAGATGCTAGAAAATCGGATATAGTGGTCCATGAAAAGAAGACAAAAGTAGCACTGATCACTGAAATAGCCACACCCAGTGACTACAGTGTCTTGTGTCCAGAGAAACACAAAAAGTCATAAAATATCAGGATTTGCACACAGAAACGAGAGCAATGTGGAAGAAAGATACCTAGACAGTCCCAATAGGAGCAACGGGTCTTACAAAAAAGAATCTTCAATCTATTTTAGATATGTTACCATACATGTAACTCTGTATGAATTGCAGGAGTCGTCATTACTGGGTATAATGCGGGTGCTGCGAAGAACACTTCTGACTGACATCAAAGATTGAAACAATACTAATTTCATGAACTTTAATCATACTTTGACTTAGGAATGGGGTCCATTCCCGTCATGGTATTAGAAACCTCAAAGACTTGGAGAAATTTAAAAAGAGGAAACTAACAAAAGTCGGTGGATTTCTGAAGAAATTTATAAAAATATTTGGTAAGGAAGATGTGAATTCTGTAGTAGGAACTCAGAATTTACACAATACTCACCACGGTACAATAACTTGGCTAGAGTAGACAGAAATTATATTTCACAGGAACATGTGCATTTAATTGAATAATTCGGCACATACCCAATAATGATTTCAGATTGTGTGCCAATAAACAATTAAGATATAAAGGAAAGGTAATGAAGCAAATAAGACAGTAGCACTTCCCAACCTATACCTCTCTCAACTGTCCAGATTTTCAAAGAACGTCCAGATTTTCACTTTGTATTTTTGGTGTGATCCTCATAAAATTTGTGGTTTTCTGGCAAACCACTAAGGGCTGAAGTCATGAAATAATGACAGATATCAGACTTTCTGAATTCATACCCTTTGGAAAAAGCATACCAACTCAAAATCTGTTTTTTTTTTTAACAACATTCTAAGTTTATAAGCACAATATTTAAAATATGTCCCTATTTTTAGGTCTTTATCTTTGCATTATTTTTGCTTTGCTCAGATTTCTTGAACAGTATTAAGAGGTATGTCCCCACCTACCTGTTAAAACAGGGAAATTTAAGGAATGGGTAGTAGAAAAGACTCAAATATTAGGGAAGATAGAAATTTCTTCAGTAGTTATAGCTAGTGAGTGTAATAAAATGAAAGTGGAGTTTGAAAATATGACAGAAATAAAAGAGGTATGGTATAGGTAAGAAGTAACAAGAATTATTTAAAGGGGCTGACAAAGATTTAAGTATTGCAGAATGAGGGGAATCTCACAGAACAAAATGAGGTGCAACTGCGGAGTGCTAAACAGAAAAAAGGGAGGATATGAATAATATGCAGGAGTATAGAAAGATTACTGTTAAGTAATTATTTTTGATAAAAACTCCAGCGCACAAAATCTCTTATGACAATGACTTAGGCAACAGTAAGTAGAAAGGATTGTTGCCACACTTAGGGAGCCTATAACAAGAAAAATAGCCATAGACCATGTACAGGTATTTTGGAAATTTTATTAAAGTTTGTTTAAAGCAGAGGAATGTAGAAACCAAGAAAAAGCACAAATGGAAATATTTATGGAAATTTTAAATAAGCCAATTGTTGAGTCCCATCTATGTCTAACCTCAACAGTTAAGATAGGAGGAGACGAGATGATAAAAAGTGACATATAATTAATCTATAGGAAAGTCTACAGGAATAGATGGTATTCCTATGGAAGTTTGAGGGAAGAAAGTGATAAAGATGTTAAAGGTTTTGTTTATCAGTATTTTAAAAGGAGGAGAAAACACCAACATCTTGGAAGAAAGCTGTAGTGGCTGTAATACCTAAAGGTGGTAAAGACCCATCAGACCAAGCTTTATATAGGTCCATTTAAATTTTAAACCACGGTTAAAGTGTTTATGTCTATAACAGTCAAAAGAATAGCAAACGCTTTGCCGAAGTGAATGTTATCAAACATTTTTGGCCTTTTTTATTTAAATTTAAGGAGTTCAAGAACTCACTGTGTGCCTATTCTATTTTCTTTTTCATTTTCTAAAGGGAGAAGTATTCAGGACATTATACTCCATAACAAATTCATTAGACCTGTGTAGAATTTATCTAGAGAATTGATGCGTAGAGGAACTCATGTCTGTTCTAAATGTTCACTATGTAGTTGATTTTTTCAACCACATTAATGGGATTAGATCTTATCCCAGAGGTTATTATGTCTGTTCTACAGCCAATGTGATACATGTTTTGAAGAGTCCCTGCACTTTTTTTTTATATAGGCGAGACCAAGACAGCCTTTAAAACCAGACTGCAGGAGCACATCAGGGACATAAAATTTGAAAAAATTACTAGTCCTATAGCCACACACTTTAAACTACTCAACCATATTAATCCAGCTTTACTTAAGGCAAGCATTTTAGAACAGGTTATCTGTCATCGTCGTCTTCTTCTTTCGGCTGCTCCCATTAGGGGTCGCCACAGCAAATCAACCGTTTCAATTTCTTCCTGTCCTCTGCATCTTGCTCTGTCACACCAACCACCTGCATGTCCTCTTACCACAACCATAAACCTTATCTTAGGCTTTCCTCTTTTCCTGTTACCTGGAAGCTTCATCCTTGGCATCTTTTTGCCAGTATACTCTGCATCCCTCCTCAGCACATGTCCAAACCAACGTAATCTTGCCTCTCTGGCTTTGTCTCCAGACCTTCCAACCTGGGCTGACCCTCCAATATACTTACTCCTAATCCTGTCCATACTCGTCACACCCACTGCAAATCTTAACATCTTCAACTCTGCCACTTCAAGCTTGGACTCCTGCTTTTCTGTCAATACCACTGTCTCCAACCATATAACATAGCTGGTCTCACTAACCTCTTGTAGACCTTCCCTTTCACTCTTACTGGTACTCGTCTGTCAGATATGGATAACTTAAAGATTAAAACTAAATTGTTGTGCAAGGAAAGTGTCAGATATGGATAACTTAAAGATTAAAACTAAATTGTTGTGCAAGGAAAGTGTCTACATTTTAAAGTTTGGTATTTGAGAGCCCTGCTGAGTTAAATACTGAATGCAAATGGAAACTTTTAATTTAGATGCGTTTAGATTTCTGGATTTAGTTAATTGGTGTTTGGTGTTTTATGTGATCAACTTGTTTAATTGTATAATTGAAAGACTGTTTAAATTGGTATATAAAGATGAATGGTGCGTGTTTTATTTTGCACTCCTGGAAGGCAACGGCTGCCGAAGTGCTAGAGAGTTTTAACAAACCCTTGTGTTTTGTTGGATTATATCGGTTCTGGCCTTTTTTGTGGTATTTTTTGCATGTATGAAGCCCTGGATTCAAGCCCCTACATCTCCATAGCAATTTGTTTTTAGGGGGTTGGGGTTAGTACAACTGTTAAGATCGCTGCCTCACAGATAAAAGGTAGAGGGATTGAGTCAGCTCTAGTTATTCGCTAGGCTTGTAACAGTCTGCAGACTAATAGCCTAACTCATTTATGCCTGGGGAAAGTGGCAACAATAAAAATAAAAACTAACCAGCTTACATTCAAAGCACTTAAAGTTTGGTGGCCTTACTTTTTACTGTTGTCATTACTTTAATCATTCATAACCAAGCAATGTATATTATCTACCGGAGGTTTTCTTTTGTGATTAAACATTCGTCATCTGCTGCAACTATTACTAGAGACTCTACTTTTATTACAATAATCAGAAAACTTCCTAGGGGATTACTGTGGACTTGTGCTGTTTTAGTGGGGGTGTCCACATTCGACCATAGGTGATATTGGAAGTAAAGAACAGATGATTATCTCCAGCATCCATGACATTACGTGTCTGTAAATTAATAAACTGCAAGGGACTCAAATATTGGTGGCTATGCTATTTTAATAGACTGCAACTACACTCAGTGAAGAAGGCACATGCTTTAACTAGACAAAAACAAACTTATTTGTTAAAATATCATGTATGCCAAGAGCACTGGAAAAAATGAATCATGGAAATCTTACTATTCCTCATCCGAAATGTCCTTGCCCTGCCTAGTTACCTCACCACAAGTTTTTTTTCTAGTTGCTGACCATTTTCCTTCCATTCACCATCACCCTGGTAGTTTTACTTTGGACGCTTTCTAAGCATCTGGTATCCCTATCACTGTATGTTATCTGCAACTGTACACAATACTCCAGAATTCCCTCCCATGTGGTAGTAATTTCACATATTATAACATGTTGTAACATTGTTTTCTGGTTTCTTAGTGATCTTTGCATCCTTGGTTTATTTTCCTGTGACAAGTCACTGAACACTACCCCTCCAGGTTTGTATACATACCCAAGCTGTACTGCACAATGTGCAGTACTTTGCATTTGCCAACAATGAACCTCAAACCAGGTCTACCAACATGCCTTCATCACAGAAATCACCAAACACACAGTCTATAAAGAAAACATCAAATACAATGCCCCCCTTAGTTATGTGCAAATCCAGGTATTTTGCTCAACTGGTAAAGCTCTAAAGACTTCTAACCAACAGAATTAAAGGCCTAAAAACCCTTTACCTATTCCAACAGATTACCATAACTCTTCTTATATGACATTACCTACCAGCTGCTCTTAGGTGACCAGTTTCCCACTTTTTTGAGCCATGAAAGACTTAATCCTGTTTGACCACCTAGTTCATTAAAAAAATAAAAAGTGGCTTTACATGCACCCTTCTCCAAGGACCTAAATCTATTATCAACAAATAAAGACCACCCACTCGAGGAAAAAGTTCCTACTTCAACATATTTTCAATTTACTACCACTACAGGTGAAACAAAACGCAATTTTGTCTCCATTTTAAGGATAGTCTTGATGACGGGATGGGTAGGTACAAACCTACACTACAGTTACCTTGTACAGCCAAGCTTGATTAGCAAGATGATCATTACTTAGTGTTTGAAAAGGATGGTAAAAACTTGTACTTACTTAAAAGTGTATATGGCTAGGCATCTTACAGTCCCTTCGATGGTTTGCCTAGCATTTTTCCTGTGTGTGTGTATATATATATATATATATATATATATATATATATATATATATTTATTTATTTATTTATTTTAGGGGAACATTTCGTTTAGTTTCTGGTTTTGTGAAGGATGAGGTTAACAGGATCAGGCATCTCATAGCTCAAAAAGCGAAACACGGTACAAAGTATTTCATGCAACAAATAAATCAGAGACTCACATTCTATTTATCTGTATGAATGTTTTCACATGTTTCTCTTAACTTCTGTAGAAGGTCTATTAAATGTCTACGTTTATATTGAACAGTGCTTCAGGTAAGTATGTGTTTATGAAAGGAGTGTCTTCTGGATGACAGTGTAGAGTAGCTCTGACAAACTGTATTTTTTATAGTGACAGTTCATTTTAAAGTATTTCAGTAGTGTAGTAGGGGGTTATGTTAGGACTTGCTACATCAAAGTACTGCATATGATGGGTTGGCAGGCTCCTTTTACTTACTATTACGACTGATTAAGCAGTTCAGATGGACTGCTTTCATCTAACTGTTCCGTGACTGGCTAGACTGGAATTCTTTGACATTAGTTCTAGTCAGCCATTCTAGAGAATGCTCAAATCTGAATTTATTTTGCTTTTGTTTACCAGGTTTGCCTGTGTTTAGTCAAAAGGGCGGCCACGGTGGTGCAGTGGTTAGCATTCTTGCCTCACAACAAGAGGTTCTACGGTTCGATCCTTGGCTGGGGTGCCTTCTGTACAGAGTCTACATGTCCTCCCTGTGGTTGCGTGGGTTTCCTCCGGGTGCTGCAGTTTCCTCCCACATCCCAAAGACATGCTTTAGGTGGATTGGACACTCTAAATTGGCCCTAGGCATGAGTGCGTGCGTGTGTGCGCCTTCCGTGGAAGGTTGAGCGCCGGGCTGGCAACTCAACACTGTAAAACTCCACTGCCAATCATGAGCGGACATGTGATCCGCTATGGCAACCCCTGACCGGGAAAAAAGCTGAAAGAAGATGACAACTGAGTTTAGTCAAAAATCTATTTTCAGCATGTGCCTGGGAAGAACAATAAATTGTTTAATAGACATTATATATACATTAACAATTATGCATACATCCGCGGTGGTGGTGCTGCGGTAGCGTTGCTGCCTCACAATAAGATGCTGTCCAGTTTGACTCTCAGCTAGAGCATCTTCGGCATGGAGACATGCGTGAATGGGCGTTCCTTTGTTGAAGGCTGTGCATCAGGGCTGGCAACTTGGTACGTAAAAATCAACTGCTAATCATTAGCGGACCGGAGTTCCGCTGTGGCGACCCCTAACCAGGAAAAGACGAAAGACACAACAACAATTATGCATACATTTACTAATTATATTTGCATTTACTAATTAGATTCTATTCATATAAAATAAATATAAATTAGTAGATAAACAAAATAGAAGGACCAAGCCACGTCAACACAAGGCAAACTTTTAATGACAGTGAACGCTTTTGCAGCACCTTTGCTGCTTCATCAGACATTACAGAAAAAAATAAAAAAAGAGAGACACCATTTTTAAAATACAAATCAGCCAATGAGGTCGCTTGGCCAATTCAGCCTTAAAGTTACAGTACATCAATGGTCTGTACAAGCAACAACAATGCACAAAACATATAAAAGATAATGACATATATAAAACAGCAGCATATATAAAAAAGCAACACACACACACACACACACACACACACACACATAAATATAAAAAAAAAACTTATGTAACGTCTGTATACATGTATTCTGGCATGCATTTTATCTCTTCAATTCTCTAGCTTGCAGAACGGGTTTAATACATACCTTGTCATTCAAACCCCTACCTGTAGTAGCCTGCATCCTAATAATCCATTTAAGTTGTGATGTTTCTGTTCTATTTCTAACATTACCTCCCCATTCACTGGGCACAATATTTGTTTTCAATCATCATAAACCGGAAGGAGTGTGTGGGGTTATGCTGCATGACATGTTCAGCTAGTGCACTTGTTTCTATCTACTAATGTTAAACACATGCTCTCTATTACGGTCCCTGAACTTGGTCCATTTTGCCAACATAGGACATACATACCTGGCAATAGGCCAGGTAGACCACAAGCATAGAATCACAACTAGCATGTATATTATTAAATTCCATCATCCTACCTGTATCAGGGTGTAAAAACCTGCTGCTGGTATCAATTAGATGGCAGAAGTTGCATTTATTACAGGGCAATGCTCAAAGGCATCTCATTACTGTTATCCAACTTCAGATGGCACAGCAGCCTTTTAAGTGATTTTTTATTTCTGAAAGCGAATCTTGGCCCGTCCCCCACTACAGACTTAATCTGCTCATCTGTGCATAAGACAGACCAATTCCCATCAAAGTCATTCTGTAACGGTTTAATATTACTGGAATACATAAAGGGTACTCATTTTATTAAAGTGAGTTTCATCTCCATTAGCCCTTACCTGCTTCTCAGAGAAGTAATGTTTCCCTTAACCCCCCCCCCCTCATCAATGGTATCCGAGATAGGACTTCATCCACTTCCTTAGGATTCTAACCCCATGATTTAAAACCATCGCTGAGGCATGTCAATTCTCAATGAAAATCTTCATTCTTAGAACTCAATCTTAATGCCTGTAGGCCCTGTCCTTTAATCACATTTTTAAAAATGCGTGCTGGATGCACACACTGCCTCTACACATATGTATTTTTATGACAATTCTTTCTTGATATCTGTGTGTTAAACTCCCTTTTTGTGTTTCTGATTATCCTGGCATCTAACAATTCTATTACATTTAGGGAGCTGCAACATCTAAATTTAAGAAATTAGTGCTGCTATTCATGTACTGATGTAGGAATTCAAAGGACTTCTCATCTCCTTTCCAAATTAAAAACAAGTCATCCAGAAACCCCCGGTAAAACAACAGGTGTCCATGGAATCTGTTACTACTAAAACAAGTCCAAAACCAGGACGCAGTCGCTACAAGTACAAAATCCAAGATTTATTTAGCGCTTTTGCCAACTGTGTAACAACTGACTTCTTCAGAATGTCAGACACAAAAAAACTAATTCAAATACCAGTTTTGAAAAACAACACGACATTCTCAGCCAATAAAACCCCTGTTCCAATAAAATAATTGCATGTTGGAATACACCAAGTACTAAATAAAATCTAATTAAAAAAAAAAAAAAAAAAAACTGAATGCAATCAAATACATAATGTCAATAAATTGTTTCATCCCCCAGACAAAAGAACCGTGAAGATTCTATATAAAACAGAAACTGTTATATTACGCAAGAACGAAGCCTTAAAAGGCTCCCAATTACTGACAGCTTCATTCAGACCTGGGCATGTAATCTAATTTGCCAACATAATTCTTTGAATTCTAACAAGTCCTCCCATGGTCCAGCTCTAGGATCTATTTTCACCCAGACGAACACCACAAATCTGAATTCATGACCTGGAAAATTGTGTACATGTTTAAATAGGGGAATGTTGTAGTTTGAATTAGCTCTCTCTCTCTTATGTGCTCATAAATTCTCTTTAAACCTCCTTTTTGGTCTTCCCCCGGGGCGGCTCGTGCTATTGGGCTGCAGGATTAAAGCCCCCCCAGCTGTAAAAAATAAAAGTGAAAGAGAAAACTAAAGTAAAAAACAAAAAGAAAAGAAAACATACGCGAGTTCAGGAACATCGTGCGTGCGCACTAGTGGCATTTCCCAATCCGGACTGCTGGTGAACCAGCCCCAGAGCATGCTCACAGAATCTGGATGGTCTCACCAGCAAACCAGATTAGGAAGACAGCATTCAGCAGCAAAGATCCCAGAAGTCTAGGCAGTTACAACTGCATGGACTGGAAGGGGATTGGACTGCAATGTCTGCAAGCTGCTATCCAGCCTGCTCCCGCGTGAGGGAAGGACTTGCTCTCACAGGCTTTACAGTGGAAGGGATGAGCTGAATGGACTTGAAATGTGGCGTTTGATTTAACTGCTGCTGTAGCAGGCAAACTACTGTTGTTGAACGAACGCTGGCCTCAGGTAGGGTGTGTGCCTGAGTGTGTGTAAAATGCCCCAGTTAAATATACCTGGTGGCTAGACAGACTCACACCCTGCACCTTGGGACCATGTAGCAAGAACTTGAATTCCCTATCCACCACCACTTGTGAAATTTTTCAGGATTTTGAATAATGACAGGCAGGCATTTGAATTTCAGACTTCATATCTTTCAGAAAGTACATGATAACAAAAAAACTTTTATTCCAGCAATTTTTTTGTTTATAAAAATCAAGATTTGAAATTTGTCCCTATTTTTGGGGCTGTACTCCCCTGTTATTGGCTTTGTACAGGTTTTTTGTGCTAAATAGGTTGAGAGCTATGGCGAGAACCAAATTCACTGATTATATTTGGGAGCTATATTCCCCCATTATTGGCTTTGCCTAGGTGTGTTGTGCGAAGAGGTTGAGAGCTATGGTGATGACTGAATTCAGTAAATGAAAGCCATTTAAGTTAGTCTACTTGTCTTTCAAGAAACAACTAATTTGGCATAGTAGTATGTTGCTCTGACTGCAGTGCACAGGGTCTAGGGTTCAAGCCTTGGCAGTGAAATGCATGGCGGTAACACAGCATTTTATTACAGCAACTTTCCAAGAATATACAAACAATGTTTAAAATGTGTCCCTAGTTTTTTGGCTTCTGTCTCCCCCCCCCCCCCAATAAATGTTGGCTTTTTCCAGATTTCTTGTGCTTCAAAGTTGAGAGCTACAGTTGAGTGTCAAGTGGATTTTACAAGGAGCGGAGAGCTTGAAGAGAAGTTTAATGCTGCTTATGCGGAGTCTGCTTGTATTGTTAATAGCACAACAGGCAGTGTACTTGCTTTTGATGCACAAGGCTGTGCGTTCTACTCCCACAGTATATAGATGCATTGCTGATATTGTGCTATGTTGTACTTTTAAAAGGGGGTGGATGCTGCAGTACTGAGAATGTCCTCTTTGATGGAGATACCTAATAACGATGAACCTGTTATCAGTTTGCCATCCACTCCCTATTGCAATATTACTAGCTTATCATGTTTTTACTGTAATACAGGCAATTTATCCAACGGCAACAGACACTTTACTATTTCATTGTTTCATCTACAAATAAAGTTGTTTGCTAGCAGCAACCTCTTCATTAGTTACAGATCTCTAATGTGGAATTATTTAGATGACTTGCTTCTACAGAGACTGTGCACATTTACTGAGATTGTGCATATTTACTGACACAGGCGGACTGTAGAAGTTTGAGTAGACTTATGATGGAAATGTTCTGAACTGGGCAGTTTTGTCATTAGTACATGCATTTTGTTTCGTTTTTTACTGGAAAAATGTACAAAAGAATAAATAATGGCCTCTAACAGCTGTACTGTATTATATGAGGAATATAATTTAATACAATCAGGAAGGTGAATCAAAGAACACATGTATGTTTCCTGTGCAAGAGGCCTATGATTTGAAAATGGTCCAAATTTGATCTTTATCTGCCACTGGCCTGATGCATTTTCTTTGAATGTGGGTTTCAATGCTGTTTCAATGAATGTGAGTTCCAAGGGCAGAGAAGTTTTAATGCTATGTCTATTTTTCATTATGAGACTGCATTGCTTTGTTTAGCAGATGGTTATTACTGTTTGTGTCGTAAAATGTAAAATAAAAAATGAAATACAAATAATCATAGAAGTAATGCGGTATGCACATTAGAGTGTTTATGGTAAATGGGGCGAAATAGCCATGTAACAGGACATTGGAATAGTTGCAGGGGGGAGGTCCCATTCAACCATGATTTTGTGAGGGGGGGTGGCGGCAAATTCAGACAGCCCCGGCTGAACTATACCTCTTAAATGTCCAGATTTTTGCAGAATGAATAGATTTTTGGTTTGTTCCTCATAAAATTTGTGGTTTTCTGGCAAATCATTTAGGAATGAAGTCACTAAATAACTTATGTAATCTCTGTAAATAGTCTGTTTGTAATATGTAATGCTGTATCTGCTTTCCCTTGGAGCTTTTCTCCCCGGGCCTCCGCTGAAAATGGACATGCATCCAGTCGGACTATCCCGGTCAACAAATGGAAAATAAATAAATAAAATGACAGACACTGAGTTTCAGACTTCATACTTCTCAGAAAAATGCATGCTAAAGCAACGCCTGTTGTTCTGTCAACTGACTAAGTTTATGCAAAAGCAATTTTTAACACTGTTTGTATTTTCCCCCAATATATTTGGCCTTGTTCAGATTTTTTGCGTTAAGAGGATGAGAGGTATGCACAAATAAACCTCTCAACTGTCACCGATTTTGGCTCAACCGCAAAATGGCAAATTTGGAAGAAAACGTAGCGGGTTTACAGTTAATATTTGTAATAATCAGTTATAGATTACTTTTAATTTCAGAAATGCAAGCAGATTCTCTTATTTTGTTAGCTGCTCAAGTTAACAGTACTAATATTAAAAAGTGTCTCTTTGACATGTTCCCAGCTGTATTGTGTGGCTATTTCACATTTTTGCATCACATTTTTGGTCCGTTTTTCATAAAAATTGTGGTTTTCTGGCAAAAGTGGCAAGTCATTAACGACTGAAGTTAGAAAATAATGACAGTCATTTGAGTTTCAGATTGCATACCCTTCAGAAATTGCATACTAATCCAAGACCTACTATATCTTTCTAAGTTTATAAGAGCAATATTTAAAAATTGTCCTTATTTTTGGGCCTTTGTCCCACTTCTGTTTATGGCTTTGTTCTGAGGCTGAGAGGTACCTGGCAAAGGCCTTCGACACAATACCCCACTCGGGTATCATCGAAAAACTCATCAGCTTGAATGTAAACCCATACATCACAAGATGGGTTGCAAACTGGCTAAGTGACAGAACCCACAGGGTCAGAGTTGCTGGAGCCATGTCAGACTCAAAGCCTGTCACAAGTGGTGTCCCACAGGGCTCAGTCCTGGGTCCACTCTTGTTCGGCATCTACTTTTCTGAAGTACAAGCAAACATAGGAGGGTTATGGCTGACAAAGTTTTCAGATGACTGCAAACTGGGCGCCATAGTCGAAAACACATCTGACACAGATATCCTCCAGAAGGGCCTCACAGAAAAGGATAACTGGTGCCAGAGACATGGCCTGAAGTTAAATGCCAAAAAATGCATAGTCATACCCTTTGGGAAAAACAAGGTTACCCCTAGCTACCATATAGGTGGCAATCCACTGAGCACAGAAAAAGTCATCAGGGATCTGGGGACCCAAGTTGACAGTAGCCTTTCGTTTGACACTCATGTTGCTAAAGTAGTTAGGAAAACCTTCTATAATCACCCACCTGATCATGAAGGGATTCACATCTAGATCAAGGGAGGTCATCGTCCCCCTGTACTCATCACTTATTAGACCTATGATTGAGTATAATGCCCCGTTCGGAATGTATCTGACCAGACACCTGCTGCAGCTTGAAAGGCCCCAAAAGTTCCTCACCAAAAGGATAAAGGGTCTCAAAAATATGTCTTATGCTGCCCGACTGAAAGAACTCCAGCTCTATTCAGTCTCATACCGCTTGCTCAGAGGTGACCTGTGCCTGACATATAAGGCCATGTCAAACCCAGATTTGATGAATATGCTTCACCTCAAAAAATCTAGATCCCTCAGAACCACAAGGGCGGCAGACTTAAACCTTGACACGGTTATAAATAGAACGTGCTGGAGGGACAGATTCGTCACCCAGAGACTCCCTATGCTGTGGAACAAAATCCCGGTACATGTGAGGCAGAGCACCTCGCTGGCCTTGTTCAAGAGGAATCTTGACCAATGGATGGGAGATTGCAGATATACCCCAGGGATTACTTCAGTGTCACTGCTTGACAGAGGCACAGAAAAATGATAGGCATAGTTTTTATTCAAACTAAAGGGGTGGCGAAAGCCACATAACTATGGGCTAGGCTTATAAATGCCCTTGGGCAGATAGCCTAGTATGAACCTATGAAATGTGTCAGGGCCATCACCGTTGCACCCCACTCCCCCACGTACTGACTCTGGATGTGTCCAAGCAAGGCAAGGAGCAGTTATGCAGTGTGAGTGTGCAGAGTATCCCCCCATCCAAGGTAGACACCTGTACTACAGTGGCTTTTCATCTGACCTTGATTTTGCAAAATGTTCTGGTTTTCTGTCATTTTTACACTGTGGATTTATGCTACTTATTCATAAAATGCATGTTGTTGCAGGGCCTGTTGCTCTGTATTTAAGTAGCAATGCTTTAATGACCATCAGGTAAGTTTGTATGAGACTGTAAGATGCAAGTACGCTTTAATATGCATATTGTTAAAGAATTACCAACATTGAAAGCCTTTTTGTTGTTGCCATGCACAGAATATTTACATAGCTAGATAGCATACAAGCCTTGGGTATTGAAATGCATATGACAGTATTTGTAAGAAAAGAAAAGAATTACAGTATTTTCAGAAGCTCATTACATTTGCTGGAGACTTGCAGTCATCTTTGCAAGCTTTACCGGTAAACTAAACGGAATGCCAATCATGTGTGGTCCATAACCTGTACAGTAATCCTTCCTGTTCATTTTTTACCCTGATCATGTTTTCCACACGAAACAAGTAGATAGTTGTCAGGCAGCAGGTCTTTTTTGGATAAGAAACATTTTTACAAGTGGAGGGTATTGCTACTTTCAACATGTTACTTGGTACTTTTATAAAGCTGAATATAAATTATAATTAGAACTGCAGTGCAAGGAGAAGTTGTTTTAGTAGAGTGCTGCCTGTTTTTTTATATAGTTGCCTTTGACTGGCATTCCAGTAATATATTTAAAAAGTAATGTATTTCTTCATGCCTCGCAACCCTTTTATTTCCATCTAGATATTAAGTAAGCTGTCGTGCAGCCAATGCATTGAAATATTTTTTTTCTTCTACAATTCATTTTGTCTTGATTGGACTCTAATAATGATGGTTTGGCAGTGGCACCCAGGGCAGCGTATTAAAGTCCCAGTTTTTGCACTTTTTAGCATAGCTCCACCCCTTTGTTTGGACAGCCCCCCCATTGGCCTCACCCATTCAGCTGTCTCCTGCAGCCCCCCCTTGCCTTGAAGTCAGCAGCCACCACTAGTCTTTCCTATGTAAAATCCGCTACACTTCGTGCATAAGGCAGCATAGACCACCCCTTCAGAATTGCAGAAAAACCTCCCATTAGGTCTAATGGTAGTGTGTTTAACCTTTAACATTTCACTGTGAAAAACAAACTTACACTGGGCACAAAATCTACATTTTTAGTGCCTCCTGTCCCAGAAAATGGTTCTCCTATATCATGCCTTTCCATCAAATTCTTGATGGTCATGCCTCACACAATTTTGGTTTTTAACCCTAACTTGTCCAAGAGGTCATCCTGTCCATAAAAAAAAAAAAAATCTGCCAATTCTTCATCAAGATGTCAAAAATGTTGTCATGATCGACTGAAAATCTGGTAAAGGAACATGCATACTCCCTTGGGACCAGTTGATGCCTATTTATTCGACTCCCTTTTGCCCTAGTATTTTGTGCACCCAACAACAGTAAGATGTTGCCATTCTCTCTTCTAGTCTTGACCTCTGTGTACACTCTCTCCACCAATTCTATAGAGTAATCTCTTGCCCTAAACATATCCGTTAGTGTAGTACACTGTACTTGAAAATCATTATGATTACTAATCATCCGGGCGAAAGTGACCTTTAACAATACCTCTTTTTACATGATCTGGGTGACTACTGTAATAACGGAGTAAACTGTTGCTCTAATTAGTTTTCCTATAAAGATTACTTACAAATTGCTTTCTATTTGAATCTTTACTAACTTCCACATCTAGATAATTGATCCTTTGACATATGAATGGGAAAATCTCAAAAAATCAGTACTGTTGTTGATGTAGGTCAAAACATTTTTAAGTCCTCACTATCACCACACCAAAGGAAAAACAAATCATCTATATAAAGGTAAATATAATTTCCAACACTTGGTGTAAGGAGAAATGAAAAGAAACTTTCTTTCCCACATTAGCATAATGATGTTAGCAAATGCTGGGGCGCAAATGGCCCCAATAGTAACACCTGTGGTTTGCCAAAAAAAAAAAAAATGTCCCTCAAGAAAAACGAAATTATTCTTTAAGACAGTCTCCATGAGCGTCACTAATACAGCTACTTGAGTGTTGCTGAAACACTTTGTGTCAAATAAAAATTCCTCGAACCACTCAATGCCAAGTGTATGTGGTATAATTAAATATACTGACAACATCAACAGTTAAAAAAGTGATGGTTTCCCGATATTCTGAACAATTCAATTTCTCTAGAAATGGCATGAGTCTACACAAATATGTTCTTCACCTGTAAGTACATCCTTGAGCATATTATCTATGTATTTCCCCATAAAATGGATTTTAGAACCCCGTGCACTATCGGTCTCATCGGGGGGTTGTGAAGATCCTTATGTATCTTCGGAATTCCAAAGATACTCGGTACCTTGGGATGTCTGTTTAAAAAAAAACTCTACAAGCTGTGCTCCTATCTCACCTTGGTCAAACATGCCCTGAAGCATCAGGTCAATTCTACTGTAAGAAATATTCACCATGTTATGGGAAACGTCATTAAACGCCTTACCATCTAATAACAATACATTCACTCTACTGGAGTAATCTTGCCTCGTCATTATCACCACGCCACCCCCCTTATCGGGTTTCATAACTCGCTAATAATGGTCTGGATACATCACTAACAGCTATCTTCATTTCAATCGAGCTGTTAATAGACTTTTTATGAGCACCTCCCTCCATTCCATCAGTTGTGCAAGTCACATTCGATGACTGCTCACAGCTGGTTACAGGAAGTTCCTGGTTGAGGGAGGTTTTAGCCACTTCCCTTCTTGAAGGCATCTCTACCACTTCAGGGACAGAAGAATTGTCATTGTAGCAGGGAACACCCCTAGAAGTAATATTACACTCTCTTTCCCCATACAGTCAACAAACAATCGAACAGCAGGGGCAGACTGAAGAGGAAGGCGACACCAGAGCAAGGGAGCAACCAGAAGATCAAAAAGATGTAGCAGCAGATGAGGAATCATTAATTTGAAATATTTCCTCCAAGCAACTGTCGATTTGTGAACTGCAGGTACTGTCTAAAGGTATGACATTTCTACCAACAGGGAAAAGTACTTTAACTGATAGCATTATTGAACTAAACTTTTACTCGCAATCTTATGCTTAAAGTACAGTTTGGGAATAACACAGAAGTAAATAGAAAGGCTATGACCTTCCAGAAGAAAAGTGCACATGTCCCTCCAATAATGCTATAGTGGAAACCTAAGTTGTGGGAACAGGAAATGTATGATACGTTAATTAACAGAACTAGAAGCAAAATGTTTTTATAACTTAAGTAAAGATGAAAGGTTAGCTTTGGAAGCCTTACAAAAAGACACTTCCATCTCTATCAAACCTGCTGATAAGGGGGGGGGGGACTTACTGTTGCTATAGACTAAGTTTTACTGTGACACACTATTACAAATACTGAGTGATGACAGTGTATATGGACGAATAGATAAAACCCGTATTGATAATATGGTCAAAAGAATACATGATGTGTTATACGACTGTCTTCTTTGTCGCATAATTAGCTCTGAATTGCTTAATTATTTTTTGGCAGAAGAACTGGTTATTCCTATAATACAAAGGCTTCCTTAAGTCCATAAACACTCCACATGTCCACCTATGAGGCCCACAGTTGCAGGCAGAGGGTGATGTACTGAGCCGCTCTCCCTGTACCTTGAAAGATATTCAAGACCTGTTTTTGGACAGGAATATCTATACACTGAGGGATTCTGAACAGTTTTAAATGATTTATTTCAGTTCAACCAGGAACATGACACAGAGATTACAGATAAATCACGTTTGATGTACAGTCGCTCTTCACAACAATTACGAATGACATGGGTATAGAACTATTAAGGGAATACTTAGTGGATGATGGAAATTATGAGGCAAAATTTATAGACTTGTTGTGTGTGTTCATGGAGGTAATACTAGAGAACAATGCCTTCATGTTTGAGCATAACATTTACCAGCAGATAGATGGCATAGCTATGGGCACGTCATGTGCCAATAGCTGCACCAACATCGTTATGGCAAGCTGGGAGAACCAGCAGCCGGTGTTTTACTGGAGGTTCGTGGATGACTTATTTGGAAAGGAGATGAAAAGTCCTTTGAATTCCTACAGAAACACATGAATAGCAACACTAATTTCTTAAATTTACATGGTACAGCTCCCTAAATGTAATAAAATTTTTAGATTCCAGAATAATCAGAAACACAAAAGGGGAGCTTAACACACACGTATACAGAAAGAATGGTCATAGAAATACATACGTGCAGAGGCAGAGTAAGCATCTGGCACACATTTTTAAAAATGTGATTAAAGGACAGGGCCTACGCGCATCAAGATTGAATTCTTAAAATGAAGATTTTCATTGAGAATTGACACGACTGAGTGATGGTCTTAAATCACAGGGTTAGAATCCTAAGGAAGTGGATGAAGCCCTACCTCAGATACCATTGATGAGGGGGGGGGATCAAGGGAAAGCTTACTTCTCTGAGAAGCAGGTAAGGGGTAATAGAGAAGAAACTCACTTTAACATTACTAGAATATGTAAAGGGTACTCATTTTATTAAACAAACAGTTACAGAATATCTTTGATAGGAATTGGCGCGTCTTATGCACAGATGAACAGATTAAGTCTATAGTGAGGGATAGACCAAGATTCTCTTTCAGAAATAAAAAATCACTTAAAAGGATGCTGTGCTATCCGAAGTCAGATAACAGTAATGAGATGCCTTTGAGCATTGTAGGCACTCTGCCCTGTAATAAATGCAACTTCTGCAGTCTAATTGATACCAGCAGCAGGATGTTACACCCTGACACAGGTAGTATGATGGAATTTAATAATATACATGCTTGTTGTGATTCTATGTGGTCTACCTGGCCTATTGCCAGGTATGTATGTCTTTCTATGTTGGCAAAATGGACAAAGTCAGGGACCGTATTGGAGAGCATGTGTTTAACATTAGTAAACAGACAGAAACAAGTGCACTAGCTAAACATGTCATGCAGCATAACCCCACACACTCCTTCAGATTTATGGTGATTTGCGAACATTGTGCTCAGTGAAAGGGGAGGTAATGTTAGAAATAGAACAGAAACATCAGAACGTAACTGGATTATTAGAATGGGGGCTACTATAGGTAGGGGTTTGAATGACAAAGATATGTATTAAACCCGTTCTGCAAGCTACAGAATTGAAGAGATAGGATGCATGCCAGAATATATAGTGGATATAAAAAGTGCACACACCCCTATTAAAATGCCATGTGTTTGTGGTATAAAAAAGTGAGACCACAATAAATAATTTCAAAACATTTCGCACATTTAATCTGACCTATAACCTGTACAATTCAATTGAAAAACAAATCTGTTAGGGGAAAAATATAAAAAACATACAATATGCTGGTTGCATAAGTGTGAACACCCTTAAACCAATACTTTGTTGAAGCATCTTTTGATTTAATTACAGCACTCATTCTTTTTGGCTAGACAGAGTTGGGAAAGACATGCAGCAGGTAAGGGTGATAAAGGATAGTGAGGGAAACGTACTCACAAGCGAGGAGAGAGTGTGTTGAGTAGATGGAAAGAGTACTTTGAGGGGCTGATGAATGAAGAGAATGAGAGAGAGTAGGTTGGATGATGTGGGGACAGTGAATCAGGAAGTGAAACAGATTAGCAAGGAGGAAGTAAGGACAGCTATGAAGAGGATGAAGAATGGAAAGGCTGTTGGCCCAGATGACATACCAGTGGAAGCATGGAGGTGCTTAGGAGAAACAACAGTGGAATTTTTAACCAGATTGTTTAGGAAAGTCAGAGGATGCCGGAGGAGTGGAGAAAAAGTGTTCTGGTACCTATCTTTAAGAATAAGGGTGATGTGCAGAGCTGCAGTAACTACAGAGGGATAAAACTGATCAGTCACAGCTTGAAGTTAGGGGAAAGAGTAGTGGAAGCTAGGTTAAGAAAGGAGGTGACAATTAGTGATCAGTGTGGTTTCATGCCAGGAAAGAGCACTACAGATGCAATGTTTGCTCGGAGACTGTTGCTGGAGAAATACAGAGAAGGTCAGAAGGAGTTGCACTGTGTCTTTGTGGACTTGGAGAAAGCGCATGACAGGGTGCCTAGAGAGGAGTTGTGGCATTGTATGAGGAAGTCGGGAGTGGCAGAGAAGTATGTAACAGTGGTACAGGATATGTAAGCGAGTAGTAGGACAGTGGTGAGGACTGCGGTGGGAATGAGATACGTTTATGGTGGAGGTGGAATTACATCAAGGATCAGCTCTGAGCCCTTTCTTATTTGCAATGGTGATGGACAGGTTGACAGATGAGATCAGGCAGGAGGCTCTGTGGACTATTACATTTGCAGAGGACACTGTGATCTGTAGTGAGAGTAGGGACCATGTTGAAGAGTCCCTAGAGAGGTGGAGATATGCTCTAGAGAGGAGAGGAATGAAGGTCAGCAGGGCTAAGACAGAATATATATATGTGTAAATGAGAGGAAGGGTAGAGGAATGGTGAGGATGCAGGGAGTAGAGTTGGTAAAGGTGGACGAGTTTAAGTACTTGGGATCAATAGTTCAGAGTAATGGTGAGTGTGGAAGAGAGGTGATGAAGAGAGTACAGGCAGAGTGGAATGGGTGGAGAAGAGTGTCAGGAGTGATTTGTGACAGACTGGAACCAGTAAGAGTGAAAGGGAAGGTCTACAAGACAGTAGTGAGACAAGCTATGTTATATGGGTTGGAGACGGTGGCATTGACAAAAAGGCAGGAGTCAGAGCTGGATGTGGCAGAATTAAAGATGTTACGATTTGCACTGGGTGTGACTAGGATGGACAGGAATAGGAATAAGTATATTAGAGGGTCAGCTCAGGTTGGACCATTTGGAGGCAAAGCAAGAGGTGCGAGATTGCATTGGTTTGGACATGTGCTGAGGAGGGATGCTGGGTATATATTGGGAAAAGGATGCCAAGGATGGAGCTGCCAGGTAAGAAGAAGGCCTAAGATAAGGTTTACGAATGTGGTGAGAGAGGACATGCAGGCGGTTGGTGTGACACAGCAAGATGCAGAGGTCAGGAAGAAATGGAAACAGATGATCCGCTGTGGCGACCCCTAAAGGGAACAGCCAAAAGAAGAATAAGTAGAAAGCATTCATTCTTTTTGGGTACACACCTGCCATCAACTAAACAAATAAAGTTCAGCTGTCCTAGTAGGATTTTCCTGACATTTACTCACTTGCCTGCTACAGCAGAAGCCAAGGTTCGCAGAGAGCTTACAAAGCAAAGGGATCTCAATGTTGAAAGGCATCAGTCAGGAGAAGGGTACAAAAAAATTTCCACAGCATTGGATATACCAAGGAACACAGTGAAGACAGTCATCAAAAAGTGGAGAAATATGGGAGAACAGTGACGTTGCAAAGAACTGGATGTGCCCTCCAAAACTGATGAAAAGACAAGACAAGAAATAAAATGGTCAGGGAGGCTGCCAAGAGACCTACAACACTGAAGGAGCTGCAGGAATTTCTAGCAAGTGCTGGTTGTGTACTACATGCGACAACAATCTCCTGTATTCTCCATATGTCTGGACTACAGGGTAGGGTTGCAAGACGGAAGCCTTTTCTTACACAGAAAAACATTCAGGCCTGGCTAAAATTTGCAAAACAATACATCAAGTATCTCAAAAGCATGTGGGAAAATGTATTATGGTCTGATGAGACCAAGGTTGAACTTTTTGGCCACAATTCCAAAATGTACGTTTGGTACAAAAACACTTAGCGTGAACACCATCCCCACAACGAAGCATGGTAGTGGCAGTATCATGCTTTGGGGTTGCTTTTCTTCAGTTGAAACTGGAGCTTTAGTCAAGGTGGAGGGAATTATGAACAGTTCCAAATACCAGTTACTTTTGCCCCAAAACCTTCAGGTCTCTGCTAGAAAGCTGAAGACTAATTTCATCTTTCAACATAACAATGAACCCAAGAATACATCCAAATCAACAAAAGAATGGCTTCACCAGAAGAAAATTAAAAGTACTGGAATGGCCCAGCCAGAGCCCAAACCTAAATCCAATAGAAAATCTATGGGGTGACCTGAAGAGGGCTGTGCATAAGAGATGCCCTCGCAATCTGACAGAATTGGAGTGCCTTTGCAAAGAACAGTGGGCAAATACTGCCAAGTCAAGATGTCCCATGCTGACTCCTACCGAAGAGTGAATGCTGTAATTAAGTCAAAAGGTGCTTCAATAAAACATTAGTTTAAAGGTGTGCACACTTTCACAACCAGCTTAATGTACATTTTTTTATATTTTTCCCCTAACAAATATGTTTGTTTTTCAATTGAATTGTTTTATATCATAAAAACCTGGCATTTTAACAGGGGTATGTACACTTTTTTATATTCACTGTATGTATGTGTATATATATATATATATATATATATATATATATATATATATATATATATACACACACACATACATACACACATACACACATATATATATATATATATATACATACATATATACACACAATTTTATTTATGCTGCTTTTTTATATAATATCCGTCACTGTATATTTTTTTTGTTATTTTGTGCATTACTGTTGCTTGTACAGGCCATTGATGCACTAGAACTATTTTATAATCTGTAACTTTAAGGCTCAATTGGCCAAGCGACCTCATTGGCCGATTTGTATTTTAAAAATGGTGTCTTTTTTTCTGTAATGTCTGATGAAGCAGCAAAGGTGCTGCAAAAGTGCTCACTATCATTAAAAGTTTATGCCTTGTATTGCCATAGCTTGGACCTTCGCTATTTTTTTACTGTGTACTTTTGTTTTCTGCATGTTGGACCATTTATCCTTACTGTCCTTACTGTTTGCTTTATAAATTAGTAGATGTTGACCAGAGCATTTGAAGAGGTAAATTAGTAGGTTTGTCAAACAGATAACACATCTTGTGATTAATGCTTAGAAATTCAAAGAAATTGAAGTGTCAGCAGAACAAACTACTCCAATCCACACATTACTCCCCTTGCAGCTAGACTTCACAAAAATACTCTCCTCGTACAACCCGAGACACTACTCGCAAGCCACACCAACTCTCATTACCCCTAGAACCAAACTCCACAGCACTGCACACACCTTCTCCCTTCAGGCAACTTTTCTTGGTCAAGCTCTCCCCATTAACATTAAAGAAATTAACACTTAACACAAACTCAGAACGCAACTCAAAAAGCACTTCTTCACACAAGCCAAATGGTTCTGCTTCAACACAGGCATATCAACTATCTCCTTTCCAAGCCTCTTCTCCTCCCTCAAGATTCACTAAAGATTGACCCCAATTTAGAAACTAATGTACACACTGTATATTACATGCTGCTTGACTGTAAATTACACTGTGCTTGCTCAAAGGAAATTTATAAGGTTTTTTTTCCTATGTAATTAGTCTGAGCTGTTCTGCTACTGCTTCTATTTCTGTATGTTCTGATTGTGAAATGTTTTGTATTTCACCAGGGCTAAGCATGAAATTGGTCAGTGTTGATAAGTGCACTACCCCAGTAAACAAATATAAATAAATACAATTTTAAACACTGTAGTTAAGAGGCTGGGTTTTAAGCAGCCTCATCTAATTGTCTGTGAACCTATCTAAATGTTTAAATTAGAAGTATAATGGTCGGGCTGAGCAATGTCATAAAACTATGCATATGGCTACAAAGTGCTAGTAAAACCATTCAGTTAATGGTAAAGATGGACTACGTTTGTTATTTCTTCCAAGTCGTGTTCATTGCAAACATTTGGTTAAGTCAACATTTTAAATGGTTGCTTAAATACTTAAAATAAATGCATGGTTATGTCCACTGTCTTACAGTGACAGTATGTCTGCTTTGCGATCACGAGCATAGTTATTGTCATCTCAAGGTACATAACATTTTGCACGTGCGCACACATTTATATGAACAGTTCATCTCCCATTTTTCAGAAAACATTTTATCCAAAAAAATACTTCTTGGAGAGGTTTCAAACGTTCATAATACCACCTATTTTTTTTAACAATTAAAAAGAACATAAGGAAACCATTACTCAGTTAAATAAATACACAAACACACACACTAGTTTTTTGCAAGCCATTATGTACAGACTGGAACTGTGGTTCTTTCTTCCACTTGCAAGCTTATCACAATGTTACAAATAACACACCAGTCAAATCATAATGTTTATGTTATGGTCACAAACAATGCCCCCTGACAGTATCAATAATAATACCCCAAGCACCCATGAAGTGGTAAGAGACCTGGGATCACAAGTTGACTGCGACCGCCATGTCTCTACTGTATTAAGGAAAACTTTCTAAGTAGCACACTTGATTAGTAAAGGCATCACCTCGAGAGCAAAAGAAGTTATAACCCCCCCCATACTCGGCAATTATCCATCCCATAATGCAGTACATCGTCCATTTGGTATGTACCACACTAAGCACCTGCAACAATTAGAGAGACCTCAGAGGTTTTTAACAAAGAAGATAAAGGGAATCCAGTATGTGCCTTATACAGACCAGCTAAAATCCCTGCACTATACTCCGTATTGTATAGATTTCTTAGAGGAGACTTATGCCTGGCCTACACAGCAACCAAAGACCCAAACCTAATAAGCTTACTGCATATCCCTACATCAAATGGATCTAGGGCTACCCATTCCAGGGACTTAAATATGGCTGTGACTTAATAGGACATGATGAAGGAACAGATCTCCCAGTTACTGCCATGTCTTTGGAACAGACTACCAATTGATGTGAAACAGCGCACCACTAACACTGTTCAAGAGGAACCTGGACGAGCGGATGGGGCACCATAAATTCTTACCAGGGATAGAGGCCACAACCCTCCTGGACATGGGCAATCATCACTAAATGCAATGTTGGATACTGACCAGCATTTCTATGGTACTACATTGGGATGAAATGGCTAGGCTTAAAATGACCTCCAGATCGACAGCCTAGTAATCTCCTATGATCCAGTACTGCCTTCTTACAAACCTAGACTTTAACATATTATGCACTGAAAGCAGATTAAACAAACATGAATATATAGTGCATGTGTGAGTGCTGCACACATATAAAATGAATACCTTGATGTTCACAGCTACCAACAATTAAATTATGCATAGTTTTTTTTAATGTTAACATCTTTCCCAAGCAATATTCACTTTACAGACATGTTTAATTTATAAAGCAATTCACAAGTATCTTTAACAAAATCGAAGCACAACTCTTCTCACTGCAACAAAACACCACTATACAACACAGTTTTATACCGCAATCGAAATGCACATGTTTATTAATTAAAAGTACAAACAAAACCACTCCACAGCTCAGCCACTCACCCATTATTGAGATTCCTACGTGACCTTCACACTCTGCACCTCAGGCTAAGAACAGACACAGTGCTTTAAAGTTTTCTTTTGCCTACGCTACGAACACCAAAATACAGAATGTCTTTATTTACTATACCAATTAGTCGGGTTGTTTAGAACACAGTATTACAACGCTAAAGTTTTCCAGCATTTTCAACTTTCCAGAATCCAAATCAGTTATTTGCGCAACACTTAATACATAACCGACCATAAAACACGAATGCCCTCCTGCCGTTGCAGACAGACATGTATTACCACACACCACTACACTTACCGAAAATGGGGCAAGAGCCCCGTACTATGGGGGCAGCACGTGTCAAGGCAAACCTGCAAGGAAACATTTTAAAGAGCAACAGGAGAGTCGCGAAGAGTCCTCACACTGTCCTTCACACAGGACTAAACGACCCCTCTGTGAATCAAACGCGACGGTGTGACGAGAGAAAAAGGTAGACTCCCTTTCAGAGTATTAGGAGTTCCGCCCCACGCAACAGAGTTTGGCACGCAAATTCTAGGGTAAAGGGAAAAGTCAGTGAAAAAGTGCAGCAGTCAGATGAGATAACCATACTTTATTTTGCAACACACTTTGATGTGTTATATTAAAACTGTTAACGTTTCGACTATATATGTTTAATTAGTTATTTCTCTCCATTTAGTAACTTGCGCAATTGTTTATTATGAGAGAAGGAAGTGTTTTTTTTTTATTATTAATTCAGTATTTGGAAATTGTGTTAGTGAACGGTTAACAGCCTGCTCTCGGGGTTTTTTACATCCAGAGAAGATTCCCTGTTGTGACTATTTATTTATTAATTATTATTTGACATTTGTTTACCGGGAAAGTCCAACTGGGTGCAAGATTCATTTTCAGCGGAGGCCCGGGGAGAAAAGGCTCCATAAGTAATAGAAGACAAATTAGGCAGGTGCAAAAGTTTAATGAACTTTTAACATGTTACATGTGAGAGTTTAGAAAGATAGGACTGATGTGGATAGAATTTAGGGTAGATTGGTTGCTTAGCTAAAAAGAGTACCAGTGAGGAGCAGAAACAGCCTGGCTAAGTCAGTGAGAGGAAATTGGAAGAAATATGAGGTGGCGGAAGTAATAATCAGAAGGGGGGGGGGGGGGGCAGTAGAAGGATCAGTGATAAAAGGAGGATAACTACTCAGGTCTGGAGCATGGGCATAACCAATTATTGTATAAGTGGCTTTTGAGTATTTGGCTTTTGAGTATTTTTGAAGTGGATGGTGCTAGTTGTAGACCTGATAGTAAGTGGGAGAGTATTCCAGGTTTTGGCAATGTGATATGAGTAAAGTGAGTCTCCTGCTGTATTATGGCTTTAGATATTTGAAGCAACAATGTATTACTGTAACTCAATACACGATTATTAGAATACGGTTGTAGTATGTTTTGTAGGGCAGGGGTCTTTTCAGGCAGTTGTAGTATGGTAGTATAATGTAATGTAGTGTAATGGGCTGTTATGAGTTGGGTATAGTGTAAGTGATTGGGTAGTTCAAGCCAGGGGAGTTGTTTTAAGGCTAGTCAGTGGTGACATCTGTATGTAAAATCTGTGGCGAATTTTGCTATTTTATTATAACAGGATTCTAGTTTACTCATGTCTGTTTTTTTTTTTAATCGGTGAATACAGGTGAGGTGTAGAGGAGTGCAGAGAGCAAGTGGGTTATACCAATAGCAGCCTTTATGCCATTGGTTAGGAATTGTTTGCTTTATACAGCATGCCTAGCTTTTTGTGTACCTGTTTTATTGTTTGTGATGTATGAATATCGAATTTCATGTTATTGTCAATTATCACTCCTAGGAGTTTTGTTTGGTGTATGACAGAAATCATGGGGGTCCATGGTTCTACTGGTCTGGAATAACATAAGTTTGGTTTTGTTTGGGTTGAGGATAAGTTGAGATTTAGAAAGCCAGGATTCTGCTGCAGAAAAGGACTGTTGTATTCTGTCTTACAGTTGCTGAAGTGTAGTGGCAGAAGACAGCAGATATGAGGTTTGAATTGTCTGCATATCGGACAAGGGAGGCATGTTTAGTGGCAATTTGCAGATTATTAGTAAAGATAATGAAGAGAAGAAGATCTAGTATAGGGCCTTGAGGTACTCCCAGGGTAACAGGGAGCAGAGGGGATAAGTCATTCTGCCGTTTTACAGCTTGCTGGCAACCAGGTAGATAGGTTTAGAACCAAGAAAACACTGAGTGGCTGTTTTAGGCCAGAGAGTACAGCTAGTATTTTTTTGGTGTGAAATGGTATCAAATGTCTTATGGCTAAGAAGATAGCTAAAACTAGTTTCCTTTTGTTCCTATATTGATTGATGGTGTTGGTGAAGCTCATAATGGCAGTTGTGGTGCTGTGGTTGGGGTAAAATCCATGTTTTGTGTTGGCTAGTAAATTGTTAGTTAAGAGATAGTTCAAGAGTTGTGAGTGTATACATTTTTCTAGTATTTTGATTAGTGGAGATAAAATAGCTACATGCCTATAATTAGAATGTTTGGTTGCGTTACCTGCCTTGTGTAAAGGGATTATGTATATTTTCCAAATAGGAGGAATTTGGTTTTCTGAGATGGGCTATTTGACAAGAATGGAGATGGAGGAGGAAATGACTTCAGCAGAAAGTTAAAGATATTTGGCTGGTAAGTTATCAGCTCCTAGGTAGTTGGTTTACGTTTTTTTAAGTAGTTTTTTTATTGTATTTGTTGGAACAGGCTGAAAGGAGAAGCTGTTGTTATTATAGTGTGATGTTAAGGGCACAGTTGGAGGAGTAGAACTGTTGTTTTGGGTGAGTGAGAGTATGGATTCAGTGAAGTATTTTTTAAATTGTATTGCAATACTATCTACATTGTTAGAGGTTGAAGGGGCCGGAGTTGAAACGACCAGGCTGAAGGAGATTATTAATAGTTGACCAGAATTTTTGAGGGTTCTTCTGGTCTTTTCTTTGGGTATTAGAGTAGTAGTTCTTTTTGTATAGTTTGATTTGATTTTTAGCTTTGTTTCTGAGCTGTTGATATAATAGAAGGTTTGTTTGAAATTTGTTTGTGTGCCATAGCTCACAGGCTTTATCCCTTAGTTTAAGTAGAGATCTTGTTTCTTTACTTAGCCATGGGGTGAAGTTAGCTTTTATTCTTATTGTTCTGAATGGTGCTAATTTATTCAATATGTTAAGGAAAGTGGAATTAAAATTATCAATGGCAGTATCTAGGGGTAAGGTTTTTAAAGGGGTCCAAGTGCACATTTTGAGGGTGGATGTAAAGGTTTGAAGAGTGAAATTTCTTTTGTTTTGAATTTGGCAATGTACAATTTGTTTAAGAGGGTTAATGCATTGCATGACTAGGTAGGTTGGGAGGTGGTCACTGGGCACTTCAGGAAGACAGCCAGAAAGGGGAGAGTGGGAGGGATTATTAGTTAGAATCCAGTCAAGGGTAGATTGTCTACTTGTTTTTTTTTTTTATCGGTTCGGCTTGGTGCATGGATAACCTGGGTGAAAATGTGTATGTTAATGTGGTTGATTGGCTCACTTGTAATACAGATAACCCTATCAGTAAAGTCTCCCATGATAACAGCTTCATAAGGCAGGGATGTTGATGCCCAGTAAATAATATGATCAATAGTAGTAAGGTTTTTGCCAGAGGGAATATAGGTGCCAGTAATTATTAATTGTTTGTTGGATTTAAGTTTGAGTTTGGTGACTAGTAATTCAGCATTACTGAAATCTGGGATGTTTAGATCTAGGGGTTCTAGTATGAGGTTATTTTTATATAATAAGGCTAATCTCCCTCCTCTTTTTTTTTTCTTTTCTGTCTAGCCTATGAGTGTTATATCCTGGGGAATAATCTCATCATCCTTAATGTGTGGCTTTAGCCAGGTTTCAGTTAGTAGAGCAATGTCTGGAGAGTAAAATGTGAGGGTGGCATGGAGTTCTTGTATTTCGTTAACTACATTTCTGAGATTTATATTTAGAAGTAAAAGATCATATCCTTTACGGGGTAAGTTGAATATGCTTTGGGTGTGTATGGCGAATGTAGTACAGGGCTGATACAAATTATTTTTGGGGTCTGAGTTTGGACAGATTTCACCGGAAAGTTGAAGTTGCGAAGTTAAATCTCTGAGTGCACTGAGGAGTTTAGTCCTGTATCTGTTGTATTTAAGGGAGGTGCAGCTTGTAGGGGGAGAATGGTATAGGTTGCTTGATCAATGTCTGCAGCGTTGTAAAGTGCTAAAGATATCTCAAAGTTTGTGAACTTTATTTGAAGTGGATGAGGGAAAGGAATACTATGAGGGGAGATTGTAAAGTATTGCTGGGAATGGTAAGAGGTTAGCTGAGCAGCTAGTGAGAGAAGTAATAATGTTGTAGTATATAAGAGGAGCATTTCTTTCTAGGAGTGTGTCTATATAATAGAAGAGAAATAGGTTTTAGAAAGAAATAGTATTGAGAGTTAATGTTGGTTAGCACATGTAATAGGTAAGTTAAATGTTTGAATAGATGGTTAGAGTGTTTGATAGGTGAGAGATTTGAAATTGAAGGGACTAAGGAAAGAAGTTGGGACTAATTAGCAACAGATAGGAGTGGAATAGTTATTTGAAGTGATAGTGAGAAGTAGAGGTGATTGGTTGAATGTTAATGGAGGGAGTAGCACGTCTAGAATAAATGTAGATGTAGTGGGGGTGGTTGGAATTTGGGGGTAGGATAGGGGAGCAAAGTGAGCTGGAATGGATCGGAAAGGATGTGAGAAGCAGTCAAGACCATCAAAATCAATCAGTTTCCTTTAAAAAAATCTCAGGTCAGTGTCAGAGGAAAAAGTTCAAGGGGTCAAGAAGTAATTTATAATTCTAGTGACTAGTCTATTATTATTAGTCTATCACTAGCCCTATGAGTTGAGTAATCTTATGGCAGTGCAGACTATTGAAAAGGTGTATAGAAGTAAAGTAAATAAGACTTATACTACAATTATAGTACTGTATTTCTTGCCATATTAGCTCAGGCCATAGTCCAAAAGAGACTGTCCACCAGTCTCCTTACCTGGTTAACAAAAATGAGATGAATTAATATAATGCTGGGGATTGGGGTAATGGTTAACATGTTTGTCTTACAAATATAAGGTATAGGGCTTGATTCTTACCTTTGAGAGAAATTAGGCTTAAAATGGCCCAGAAAGACAGCTAGCCTATTACTTAAAGTGTTAACCTCACGGGCACAATGTACAAGGTTTGATTCTCCTTTTTGAAAGGAAAATTGTCTAGGCTTGAAATGGCCCACAGGGGTAGCTAGCCTAGTACTTACATATGAATGGCTTATAAATATGGGTTACAAATAGACACCCCCCCAGCTCCAAGATCATTAAGATGGGTTAGCATTATGTTTGTCACATATGTTAACCAGGAATCCCCAAGTGAGAGATCCTAGTTTACACTGCCCCCCAAAAAATCTATAAACAAGGTGCATAATCAATAAAACTCACGAACAACTTTAAAGAAGACTAAACATTAAACACATTTCCTTTCCCAGAGTGTTTTTTCCTCATTAGAGAAAAATCCCAGTACTTTCATATATTTAAAAAATAGAATGATGTAGTATTTCTGTGTGGCATTTCTATCAGTCAGCTTCATCAGCGCACACTGGATTGGGACGTAATGAAATCTTATAATACTTAAGGAGTTTGTCTCCCCTGTTGTACCTCTCAAGTATACCTCATTATGAGGAAGTTTCTTCATTTTAATTCTTAAAAAAAATCAGTGTTCCTCACAGTTTCACACCAAAAGAGTCTGTGATGCATTCAGTGTTAGTGCTTTAAATGCTATCTACTGTAACACTGAATCATACTAATTCATCAAAAGGATGCTTTATAAGTATAAAGTAACACATTTTAAACATCATGTGAGCTTCCCACTCAAAGTTATTATTAAGTAAGCTGCTAGTTTAGTCCTCCAAGTTTTACCCATTTCCTCTAAATTATAAGAGGTAGTGTTCCACATCATGGAGATGGAAGGTTGACAGCTATGTCCCTTGTTCTTGTATCATTTCGCCTGTCAAGCCTTAAAGCTTTTTTGCCAAGTAAATCACACACAGCAAAGTACCTGTAACTCTCTTTTAATATTTCAAACCTGCTGAAGTCATAAATTTACTCAGGCTCAAAATGTTTTGACTGTGTAGTGCCGTATAGAACTGTATTCTTTCCCTTCACTGGGGTCACACACCTAATGAGCTTCTTGCAACCTGAAGGTGAATATCCTTGATAAATAATTAGATCAACTTCAATAATTATCAGAGCTTTGCAAACCTGCAAGCATGACACTAACTCAAAGAAATGAACTGAAATTCTCAAAATACCGCTTTTTGAAAGGCTATGTTATCACAGAAATTTATTTTACTGTTCTGTAAGACCTTTTCGTAAATCCATCCATCCACAACCCCTTTTCCCATTGTTGCATGTGGGATTGCGGTGTTACTTCAACAGTGACAATGATGATGTAACAAATATGTAGAAAACAAACATGTAAGTGCCACTGCGAACAATCACAGAGGTTTTTACTGTGGGTTGTCATATTTGTCAACATTTAATTTATTACTACTTCCATTGTAAGTGAGTAGGACTGTGGTCTGACAGGACAGAGTACGGTTGAGTAATCTCTTCAGTCTTCCATTGACTACCTTTTATTCAGCACAAGATTCCTGCAGACCTCAGATCACAGAAAATAAAATTTGCAGATTTACCTTCCTTGCCAACAGCAGATCTCATTTTGTAACCTCCTACAACTTCCAGTCACCAAAAGGTCAACTTATCTCCTAGGAATTCTTATTCATAAAGTACTTAACTGTGGGTATTGCATACCTTTGAGACAGAAACTACTCATCCAAGACCAGGTTTACTCCCTAAAATACACCCAGGAGAAAGCTATCAGATTAAGCAAACCTCCATATAAACGGCTACTGAAGAACATGCCCATCTCTCTTCTAGGCCCAGCGTTATGGAACAGACTCATATCTGAATTGAGGGACCTGGAATCTCTCACTGAGGTCAAAAAGGCCTGCTGCAAACACTTGCACAAAGTAACTGAATGTGTTTTAGATATCATGGTTAAAAATCACCATTTGCTATTAAACAGCATACTATCTCTATCAGGATAGTCACAGTGAAATGTGATGCTACCTCCATTATGGTAATCTTTACCTGCTTGTTATCCTAAATGTTGTTCTTGTTTCCTTAAGTGTTGACATTCAAAATGCACTTTATGTATATAAAACACCAAGGTACCCCACATAACCCACACTGAATATAAACAAGTAAACCAAAGACAAAGTATTCACGCCAGTAAAGCAAGTCCCAGATTGCAGGAAATTATCTCTTTTATTTGCTAAAAATAAAAATAAAAGTCTGGTTAAGCATTTTTATTTTATAATACCTTTCATTAAGACTTCCTCAAAATGTTTTAATTCTATCTGTGCAATGTTTATGTGTTCATAACACTCTGTACGATGCATATGGATCTGCAACAAGTTTGTTTGTTTCAAGACCCTTTGAAAAATTTGCGTTTGCATGTGTTTTTAAGTATTATATGCTTCTTGAGTATTTATGTTATTTGCTTTTGTTTCTGTACTTCTGGGTTGTGCCTAAAAAGAGTCTTTGGACCAACTCCCCTACCCATTTACCAAATAATAAATACACACACACAGACACCTCCAGTTTCTGACTATAGTGGTCCATTGAGATAATATAAGGCAGTATTCAATATGATTTAGATCACTGTGAAATGAGTTAATTATATATGTTGCGTATACACCACAATAAAACTAAACTAGTCCTCTTTTTTTCCAACTCACATAGCCTTGTCAAAGGTGACTTTAAAATCTCCTCCCTAAACAACACTGATATTTAAATAGTATTTTATACTAAATCACATGGCCTGACCACAGATGACAGGATACAATTCAATTTACATATTCTAAATGCAATTTAAAAAACATATAAAAAGTTAGGAATGCTTTAAAGAACAAAAAAACTTCTCCACAACTAATATTAAAGTAACCCTTGCTAACACTTACATACTACCATCACTTCTATATTGAGCACTCATCCTTACAAAACTCTGAACGTGTCTAAAAGCTAAACTGGAGCAATATAATAACAAGACTACATAATTTGCTACAAACAAACCCAACAAAACCCACCATTGTGCTACACTAAAATAACTACATCCTACATGCATGCAGTTAATCACAGCACAAAAATAATAAGTAGTCTTTCAGCCTCCCCAGCTCTTAGTAAAATTCTCTAAAATTACACTCTGCAACTTCCCTTAAGATTAAATGATAACTCCTTATCATACACAAAGCAAAATAATTTGCAGGACAATCTCTATACTGTAATGTAGCAGCAAAAACCTGGAATTCACTCCCTTTAGTAATAGTAAAAGTAATAATTATAATGATGATGATGATGATAATAATAATGATATGAGTATGATACAATACTGGCTATAAAGGTTATTTGAGAACATAGAAATGAAATACGTGAAAAGGTGTCAAATGAGAATAACTGAGGGGAAAAAGCTAGGTACCTTAATACATAACTGTGGCCGATGGCTAAATTATTAAATAAAAATTGCATGATACACCACTGATTTTGAGAGTTAATGACTATAAGCATGAAATGTACATCTAGTATTAAGTTAGAGAGATATACAGGAACATACAAATAACTTTTCAGCAAGAATAACACACACAAAAATGACTGAAACAACTAGCATATAACCTTTAGAGGTCTACAGTGATATAACAAGCATATAAGCTTCAGTGGTTTACAAAGAACTAAGAAAATTACTAGCATGTAAAAATATGGATTACACTGTCATAACTGCAAGGTATGAGGCACAGTGGTGCAACAGCATTGCTAAATGAAACCTCTTGGTTCTCAGTTTGGTTCCTGACTGGAATGTCTTCTATGTGGACTCTATGCATCAAACACTGTATCTGCAAAGGGTTTTGTCAGGTGTTTTGATTGCCTCCCACATTCAAAAGATATGTTAAAGATGAACTTGTGATCCCCAAATTACGTGTGTCTGTGTGTGTGTGTCTGTCTGTGCCCAGTGATCAGTGATGGGCTTTCACACCATACAGGATACGTTTATCTTTCTTGTGTCCACTGAGTACCAGAATAGACTCTGGTTTCCCTGCATCCATGCAGAAATTGGAGAATGGATGAAATAAAGTATTGTTGGTAATTTGTAAGATGATACATTGAAAATAAAGATGCATGGAGCAGTTTTTTAATGACAAGTCATATGAAAGTAATTCGTATCACACTGAAAATTTATTAACTCCATTGCATCTGTTAATGGTTTTTAAGACATCTTAAAGGCCTTCTTTTCCTGGCTGTGTCTTAAAGAATGAGATAGTCTGTTCCAGAGTTTGTCATCATGTACTGATAGCAATAATTTGCAAATGTAGCCCTCAATTTCTGGATTTGTACTAACTGCTATGCAGACGTTCTAAGTATTTTGCTTATTTTGTGCAATACTAGACTATTAGCCAAAGTAGGACACTTAGAAGTGTACAAAGGTTTCTATGCAAATGTCAACTGAACAAAGGACAATTGCTTATTAAATCTTTATTACTTGATGCTAGGAAGTACAAAGCAGGTGTGTGCTCTGCATCATATCTAGTTATCCTGTTGAAAGTTAGTTCATACCCAACACCCCTTCATTGACAATAATGTTTTAGAGAGAATGACCATTACAAATACACTGGCATAACTTGGTCCACATGGTTTTAATGGTTGGCTTTCTGATGTATAGAAACAGAAAAGATCTCATCAGCTGTTGAAGAGGAGCTAATCAATTTTGTTGCTGTTTTCATGACAGTAATCACAGCAGTTGTAACAGATGGAGCACCTGAGGAGTGCAGAAACCATTAAAATATTCTTTTGTTTATATATCCATTTTCACTGGAACATCTGAGGAGTGCAGAAACTATTAAAGAATTATTTTGTTTGTATAACTATTTCACACCTATAGTGCCTTCTACTGTGTTTTCACTTCACTTCCATCTCTCCTTATGGCATCCTAACATTGTTCAAAGTTGTCATCTTTATCCAATGGACTTACCAGTTAATGGGTATTATGTGAAAGTGGTGGCTACGAAGAATACATTGACAGTAAAATTGTTTGTCTAGGGTACATTCCAGCAGAGGTATTTTAATTTATTTTGGATTATAATGCATGTATTCATCTTTACATTGATATTTTCATAACTAAGCTACTTGTTATTAAGGGGGACAATGAGAAGTGTCATGATGGGAAGCAAATCAATATATATTACAATTTATAATGCACTTCACTCAAGATATTGCTAACTGTTGGTTAGTCTTTCTGACAATATACATTATTTCCTTATTTTCATTAATATAACCAAATCTAAATTACTTAACAAAATATTACATGGTGTCAGTTGAAGTCTTGGATAAAAACTGTCAATGCTAAAGGAAACCGTTGCTGACACTTGTACTGAAATGTTACAGGTTGAAAAACTGAATTTTGTTTAGGTAGTTAATTAGCAAATATAAATACATTTTCATACTTTTGTAAATATCTCAAAAAACAAGCATCCAAAAAGAGCTTTGTGTTGTAGTATGAAAGCTTAAGTATAGCTAATAAAATTGCTATGTCTATGTTTTATGTTTTTCTAAAATATGAGAAGTGGTAGGTGAAAGTAAAGTAAAATATGCATTTGAATGATTTGCATTATACTACACTATTGATATGTTCTAAATACTTTGTATTGACTTTCAGCATTATAGGTTCATAGGTTCATAGGTTCATACTAGGCTATCTGCCCGAGGGCATTTACAAGCCTAGCCCATAGTTTTGTGGCTTACGCCACCCCTTTAGTATGGGGAACTATACCCATTATTTTGCTGTGCCTCTGTCGAGCAGTGACACTGAGGTAATCCCTGGGGTATATCTGCGATCTCCCATCCATTGGTCAAGATTTCTCTTAAACAAGGCCAGCGAGGTGCTCTGCCTCACATATACCGGGATTTTGTTCCACAGCATAGGGAGTCTTTGGGTGATGAATCTATCCCTCCAGCACGTCCTATTAATAGCCGTGTCAAGGTTTAAGCATTGTATAGATAAGGTTTATTAAACAACATTGCTGTTAAAATTTTTCAGACAGTATTTACTGTTCACAAGATATTTATTTTATTTTATTTTCAATTTGTTTACTGGGTAAGTTGCCTGGTCATCTGACCTTTTTCAGCCACATCCCGGGTAAATTTGTATATGTTTGGCTCATCTTTTTTTAACTTGTTTTTCAAAACAGTGCTTGGAAATATAAGGATGAATGCAAGCTGCTAGAAGTATTTCATTCTACAGCTGATAGGTGTTAATGAGCTAAACATATAAACGTTAAAGGGGAAGCACCTGACCAAAACCTTATTAGACATTTATACTTTTGCACTTAGGTTCATAGGCGTTTACTAGGCTAACAACCACAAGGGCCCTTTTAAGCCTATCCATGCATGCCAAATTTCTGACAAGTTCTGATATCCTTGATGAGTGCAAGCAGGGCTTTGGGAGATGAAACATTTACATGGAGGGGCCTGGGAGATGAAACATTTACAGGTTGCCTGTGTCCATTAGAGACATAGGTGCCAAACCAGGGATGAATTTCCTGTTCCCCATCCAATTGTCCAAGTTACACTTGAATTGGGTTAGGGAAGAACTCTGTTTCACATGGATGGGGAGCCTCTTCCATAGATGGAGCAGTCTCTAGGATACATACCTGTCTGTCCAGCAGGTCCTATTTATATCACAGGCAAGGTTTAAGTATTTAGAATGAGTAATTCTGGTGCAGTTTGTTTTGTGGACATGCAGGATGTCCATCAGAGTGGGGTCTGACAATGCCGTGTATGCCAGGCATAGATTTCCCCTCAAAAGCTTATGGGAGACAGAATACAGGGATAGGGCCTTGAAGCAGTCTGCATAGGACATTCTACTTACGCCCTGTATTCTTTTAGCTAAGAACCTCTGTGGACCTTCCAATTGTTGGATATGCCTGGTTAGGTACATTGCAAAGGGGGCATTGTTCTCAATGAATGACAAATGACGTCCTTGGATTTAGATGCCATACCTTTGTTTATAAGTTGTACTTCCGTGGTGGTGCAGCGGTAGCGTTGTTGCCTCACAGCAAGAGGTTCTCCCGTTCGATTCTCGGCTTGGGTTGGGAATGCCTTCTGTGTGGAGTCTGCATGTCCTCCCCACGGTCGAGTGGGCATTCGAAAGACATGCGTTGAATGGGCGTGCCTTCGTTGAAGGTTGGGTGTCGGGCTGGCAACTCGACACCATAAAAACTAACTAGCAATCATTAGCGGACCGGAGTTCTGCTGTGGCGACCCCTAACCGGGAAAAGCTGAAAGACAAACAACAACAACAACCTTTGTTTATAAGTTGCGCAACATAGAATTATTTTCTTACCACTGTAGACACATAATAGTCAAAGGCTAGATTACTATCTATGTATGTCTCTGCGTCCCTGACTATTGGGTCAACTCTAAGGAGTGTGTTGTCAATATGATAGTTACCAGGGGTGGATGACTTCCCAAACAATACTATTATGCATTTCTTGGCATTTAGTTTTAGTCCATGGCTCTGACACCAGTTGTTTGTCTATGTCAGCCCCTCCTGGATAACATTTGTGTCAGTGTAGGATTCAATGGCAGCTCCTAATGTGCAATCATCTGCAAACTTAGTCAGCCAGAGACCACTGACATTGGCCTTGACTTCAAAGAAGTAAATGCCAAAAAGGAGCGGTTCAAGGACTGATCCCTGAGGGACTCCACATCTGACTGTCCTCTTTGTAGAGGTGGATTCCCCAATTCTAACTTCCTGGATCCTGTCTGTGAGCCAATTGCCTATCCACAGGTGATATACGAGTTTGTATGTAACCTCTTGAGTTTGTCAACATTGCCCAAGTAGGGTATTTTGTCAAATGCCTTGGCCAGGTCAAGGTAGGTAGTGAAAACCATTTTCCCCCATCCATTGCTTTGGTTACCTTCTCAAAGAAGTTCTCCAGGTTGACTAGGCATGATCTGCCCTTGACGAAACTAAACTGGGTTTGGTCCAGTGTCTGGAGGTTTACTATATCTCTTTTGATCATTTCCATGATAATTCTTTCCATGGCTTTACATATAAGACTAGTGAGACTTATGGCTCTGTAGTTTCCAGGGTCTGTAGATGGCCCACCTTTGTGCAGAGGGATGACTGTTGCTGTTCCCCATTCATGAGGCACAAAGCCTGTTTGGAGGCTACAGCTAAATAATAATTCCAGAGGCCCTGGTAGATCATGTTTCATGCTATTTAAAAGGCATCCTGGGATAGTGTCTGGGTCCATTGATGCAGTGTTCTTGGTCTTAGAGAGAGCATTAAGGACCTGTTCCCTAGTGATAGTAGGGAGAGTTATATTTGACTGTATTTCCCGAGGGAAGGTTGAGGGGGAGAGGAGGGTAAAGTTAGAGCTGAATTTATCAGCCGGGAATTTTGCTATGTCTTCTGGGTCAGTATAGGTGGCTCCATTTTCAATGAGCTCTGCACACAACTGTATATTGCCTCTGAGGTTTCAGACATAGCCAAAGAATGATTTGTGGTTGTCCTTGGCCTGGGAGGCCAAACTTACCTCAAATTTAGCTTTGGTAGACTTTATTTGCCCTCTGGGTTTTGTTTAGTTTGATGAAAGTGCTTTTATCCTGTTGGGTGCTGCACCTCCTCATTTTTGCCATGATTTTCTTCCGTTATACATCCTATTGATTTTGTGATTCCATCAGGGTGTCTTGTTTTTTGAGTTAGTTCTGTACTTCCTGATAGGTACATCTGTCTCTATGCAGCTATTAACATGCTTGTAGAGGGTTTGTGTGAACAGTTCTGCATAGGCAGCAGTGTTCTCAGGGTTTATGGGGGCTTGAAATTTTGCCAGGTTATCACTTAATAGCAGGAGGTTAGCCTTTGAGTACTTCTTGAATATTCCAGGTTTAGTTGGGGGGGGGGGGGTCCAGGTTTTATTTTTACTTCAAAGAAGACCATTTTGTTGTCTGACCTTACCAGGGAAGACATTACAGTAGGGGTTGTGCAGCACTCTCCCATATTAGTGAGGACCAGATCCAGTATGATTGCACCCCTGGTTAGTGTACTGATTAACTGGTCCAGTGAGTTTGTGTTTACAACATCCAAGAATCTCTGTGCTTGTACTTTTGGAGTCATATATGATTCCCAGTTAATAGTGGGGTAATAAATTCACCCATGAATATGGTATTGGGTTGGATGGTTAGTGTTTCTAATAAGTTTAAATACATGGTATGGATTTCCTTGGTCATAGAGTGGGACCTATGGCTTGCAAGGAAGTGGTATTGGATTTTGCCTATGGTGATTTTAACATGGAGTAGCTCAAGTGCATTGTCCTGTTTGACCAACCTTGAAGTATATTTATTTTTTATGTAAACAGAGACACCTCCACTTTTAGTCCCTGCCTGTGAAGTAGCTGGTCTAAATGTGTGGAAGACATTATAACCTAGCACTGTTGGTATGCTCTACGCAGCTTTAAACTTTTAAACACATTACATATTGGCCATGCTGTTTCAAAGGTAAGTGCTGAGGTGCCTATTTCTTGTTCTTTTTAGCTGTGTATAATACATGCTAAGCACAACTGCAAACATGGATTGTTCTGAATCCCCTTCTAATGTGGCTTACAACTTTTTTTGTGTCTGCACCTCTTAATGTAGAGCAAACAGCGGGTAACGAAAAGCAGAACTGGAAAAATAAGTAAATGTAATTCTATTTTTTGCCTTAATGTTACAAAACACCTCTGAGAACATCCCTCCAGTGTCTGTACATTTGCACTTTGGAAAAAGAAAGCTTCAGGATAAGTGACCAAGCTCAAGAACAATCTGGCATAATGATTCTAGCCTTTCTTCATTCATTTTATTTGTTTTGTGACTAGTGCATATATTTTATTTATTAGACTTCAGGTCACTTACATATTTTGCAACTAACTGAAAGATCTTATGCTAACTTTTACACCTCAAAATGAAAACAAAAACTGGACATATGGTTATAAAAGAACTACCAGTTTTTGAAAGCATAGATCAGACAACTGAATACTGAAAACACAATTTGGACAATATCTTGTGGGCATGTGTTATACTTTTGACATGCTTAATCTTGACTTGTATCTGTTTTCCAAAGGATGTGATTTGTTTGTGCATTGCCTTGAATGACAGATTGAAGCTAGGCACTATACCTTTCTCTTTATGAGTTTGCAGTATTTCTCTCATTTTACCTACAGATACTAATCTCAATAAGAGCAGGAGTCACACAAAAGAAGCATTTACTAAAATAAAACAAATCGGTATCTCTCAGCTTTCACCATGAACTCTTTTCATGACCTCCCTCTAGCTGTTATTCTGCAACATGTTTCTACAGCTGTTGTACTGTAAAAGGAAAACAACCTAATGTAGCCAGACATGGTAAAGCTGCTTTTGGTGAACCATGCTATCCTAAGTTAGGTCTCAGATCATTGGTGTGTTCTCTGTTACCCAGACAAATGAACTGGCTACCTTGCAGTCACCTCATGAATTTTGCTCAGTAAAGAAGAGGGAGATCAATAATTATTTTATCACACTTGCCATTCTTAAAAATAGTTAGAAGGATAACCCAAAGTATCAACACAAGCTAAAATTTTGGTGGCAGTTGTTCACAGAAGAAAGTATTAAACATGCCCTCCTGTACCATCCCAAACAATATCACTAGATCATGGCAGCCTACTGCTGCTCCATTTTAATCTGTGGAAGACAAGTAATTTTTCCCAGCAAATTTTTCAATGAAGATAGAGGGCATTAGCAAGTAGACACAAACTAAAGACCACGTTTTATTACTGCACTTGAACTGCTCATAAATCTTGTCACAAATAATTCACAAAATCATTGATAAAGTCAATGTGTTTAAGCTAACTGCAAAAGATGCAAGTGGTCTGAACTCTAACATCAAAATGATTTAACAGCACAGCAATATTCACACATAAATGAATGAAGAATGGATAAAGTCATTAGAATTTCACACCTTGAACTAGCATTTAATATCAAGACTTTATATGATGAAAAGTCCTTATGTGAGAAGTGACTTGGACTTCCAAGATGGTGCACATTGAGTAACAGCTTAATTTCAGCTCTCCCAGTGTGAAAACATAAACTCAGAAGAGAGAGCCAGTACACTCATAATTTTGGGTAAATTTCAGTAACTGGCTGGTAAGTGCACTGCCTAGATGCCAGCAAAAAAGAAATGCAGAGAACCTGAAAGAAAATCAATCACAAAAGGTGAGGAAAAAACACTAACTGGGAAGAATTCTTTAGCTGTTCAGCAAAAAGCACTGTGAGCTGCAGCTTTGGTGCAAAACATGACTTCCAGTAACCTAGAGGAAAAAAATAAGTCAAATATACTCAGAGTTGATTAAAATAAATGAAACACTGATAGAGTACATCAACTGAAATAACAAAAGAATGGCAAAATGGAAGAAGCTTTAACCAGATATTCAGATGGGATTATAAAACTGCAAAAAATCAGAAGTCAAAATGAAGGAAAGACTAGCTGTATATGAGACTGCTCAAGAAGAGAAGTTTCAAAAAATAATAGAATTAGAGGAAAAAGCATGTAGGGAAAACCCTGAGATTTTCTGCTGTACCCAGTGGCGGCTGGTGACTTCAAATCAAAGGGGGGCTGCAGGAGACAGCTGAATGGGTGGGGTCAATGGGAAGGGGTGTGGCCAACTAGAAAGGGGAGGAGCTATGCTCACAACCACAAAAACTAACTAAATACACTGCCCTGGGTGCCAAACCATCATTATGAGAGTCCAATCAAGACAAAATGAAGTGTAGAAGAATAAAAATATTTTAGTGCATTGGCTGCATGACTGCTTACTTAATATCTAGATGGAAACAAAAAGGTTGTGAGGCATGAAAAAATAAATTACTTTTTAAATACATTAATGGAATGCCAGCCAAAATCAAGTAGCACTCAACTCAAACCAGTTCTTGCACTGCAGTTTTAATTATAATTTATATTCAGCTTTATTAAAGTACCAAGTAACATGCTGAAAGTAGAAGTGTCTGATGCCCCACTTGTAAAAATGCTTCTTATCCAAAAAAGACCTGCTGCCTGACAACTATCTACTTGTTTCATGAGGAAAACATGATCAAAGTAAAAAATGAAAAGCAAACAAGAAATAAGCTCAAGATATATTGCTTAAAAGGATTACTGTACACAATTGGCATTCTGTTTAGTTTATGGGTAAAGCCTGCAGAGATGACTGGAAGTCTCCAAGTGTAATGAGCTTCTTAAAATAATGTAATCTGTCCTTTATTACAAATACTGTCGTATGCATTTCAATACCCACGGCTTATACATTATCTAGTTAAGTATTCTCTACATGGCAACAACAGAAAGGCTTTCAATGTTGGCAATTCTTTAACAGTATGCTTATTAAAGCTTACTTGCATCTTACGATCTCAGCCAAGCTTACCTGATGGTCATTAAAGTATTGCTACTTAAACACAGAGCAATAGGCACTTTGAGTAATAAGCATAAATCAACAGTACAAAAAATATGACAGAAACCAGACCATTCTGCAAAAATCAAGGACAGATGAAAAGCCACTCTAGTACTTGTGTCTACCTTGGATGGGGGGATACTCTGCACATTTACACTGCATAACTACTCCTTGCCTTGCTTCGACACATCCAGAGTCACTACATGGGGGAGTGGGGTGCAAGAAGTATGTCACAATTTGAAATGTCTCTGGCTGACTGTGATGGCCCTGACACATTTGTCATACCTCTCAACCTCAGAGCAATAAATCTAGACAAAGCCATACAAAGAAGTGGGACAAAGGCCCAAAAATAAGGTCAATTTTTAAATATTGCTCTTATAAACTTAGAAAGATAATAGAATAGGTCTTGCATTAGTATGAATTTTCTGAATGGTATGAAATCTGAAACTCAAATGTCTGTCATTATTTTCTAACTTCAGGCTTTAATGATTTGTCACTAATTTGCCAAAAAACCCGCAATTTTGCCAAAAGAAACACAATTTTATGAAAAATGGACCACAAATGTGATGTAAAAATATAAAATAGCCACACAATACAGCTGGGAACCTGTCAAAGAAGGGACACTTTAATATTAGTACTGCTAACTTGAGCAGCTGACAAAATAAAAGAATATGCATGCATTTCTGAAATAAAAGTAATCTATAACTCTGATTATTACAGTTATTTCTTAATTGTAAACCCTCCATGTTTTCTTCCAAAATTGCTATTTTGCGGAGGGATTACTAGGGGGAAGAGCAACATTTTGAGCCAAAATCAGGGACAGTTGAGAGGTTTTGCTATGCCTAATTCTATAAAGGAATTTCTGCTGCTCCATTTTAATCTGTGGAAGACAAGTAATTTTTCCCAGCAAATTTTTCAATGAAGATAGAGGGCATTAGCAAGTAGACACAAACTAAAGACCACGTTTTATTACTGCACTTGAACTGCTCATAAATCTTGTCACAAATAATTCACAAAATCATTGATAAAGTCAATGTGTTTAAGCTAACTGCAAAAGATGCAAGTGGTCTGAACTCTAACATCAAAATGATTTAACAGCACAGCAATATTCACACATAAATGAATGAAGAATGGATAAAGTCATTAGAATTTCACACCTTGAACTAGCATTTAATATCAAGACTTTATATGATGAAAAGTCCTTATGTGAGAAGTGACTTGGACTTCAAGATGGTGCACATTGAGTAACAGCTTAATTTCAGCTCTCCCAGTGTGAAAACATAAACTCAGAAGAGAGCCAGTACACTCATAATTTTGGGTAAATTTCAGTAACTGGCTGGTAAGTGCACTGCCTAGATGCCAGCAAAAAGAAATGCAGAGAACCTGAAAGAAAATCAATCACAAAGGTGAGGAAAAAACACTAACTGGGAAGAATTCTTTAGCTGTTCAGCAAAAAGCACTGTGAGCTGCAGCTTTGGTGCAAAACATGACTTCCAGTAACCTAGAGGAAAAAAATAAGTCAAATATACTCAGAGTTGATTAAAATAAATGAAACACTGATAGAGTACATCAACTGAAATAACAAAAGAATGGCAAAATGGAAGAAGCTTTAACCAGATATTCAGATGGGATTATAAAACTGCAAAAAATCAGAAGTCAAAATGAAGGAAAGACTAGCTGTATATGAGACTGCTCAAGAAGAGAAGTTTCAAAAAATAATAGAATTAGAGGAAAAAGCATGTAGGGAAAACCCTGAGATTTTCTGCTGTACCCAGTGGCGGCTGGTGACTTCAAATCAAAGGGGGGGCTGCAGGAGACAGCTGAATGGGTGGGGTCAATGGGAAGGGGTGTGGCCAACTAGAAAGGGGAGGAGCTATGCTCACAACCACAAAAACTAACTAAATACACTGCCCTGGGTGCCAAACCATCATTATGAGAGTCCAATCAAGACAAAATGAAGTGTAGAAGAATAAAAATATTTTAGTGCATTGGCTGCATGACTGCTTACTTAATATCTAGATGGAAACAAAAAGGTTGTGAGGCATGAAAAAATAAATTACTTTTTAAATACATTAATGGAATGCCAGCCAAAATCAAGTAGCACTCAACTCAAACCAGTTCTTGCACTGCAGTTTTAATTATAATTTATATTCAGCTTTATTAAAGTACCAAGTAACATGCTGAAAGTAGAAGTGTCTGATGCCCCCACTTGTAAAAATGCTTCTTATCCAAAAAAGACCTGCTGCCTGACAACTATCTACTTGTTTCATGAGGAAAACATGATCAAAGTAAAAAATGAAAAGCAAACAAGAAATAAGCTCAAGATATATTGCTTAAAAGGATTACTGTACACAATTGGCATTCTGTTTAGTTTATGGGTAAAGCCTGCAGAGATGACTGGAAGTCTCCAAGTGTAATGAGCTTCTTAAAATAATGTAATCTGTCCTTTATTACAAATACTGTCGTATGCATTTCAATACCCACGGCTTATACATTATCTAGTTAAGTATTCTCTACATGGCAACAACAGAAAGGCTTTCAATGTTGGCAATTCTTTAACAGTATGCTTATTAAAGCTTACTTGCATCTTACGATCTCAGCCAAGCTTACCTGATGGTCATTAAAGTATTGCTACTTAAACACAGAGCAATAGGCACTTTGAGTAATAAGCATAAATCAACAGTACAAAAATATGACAGAAACCAGACCATTCTGCAAAAATCAAGGACAGATGAAAAGCCACTCTAGTACTTGTGTCTACCTTGGATGGGGGCGATACTCTGCACATTTACACTGCATAACTACTCCTTGCCTTGCTTCGACACATCCAGAGTCACTACATGGGGGAGTGGGGTGCAAGAAGTATGTCACAATTTGAAATGTCTCTGGCTGACTGTGATGGCCCTGACACATTTGTCATACCTCTCAACCTCAGAGCAATAAATCTAGACAAAGCCATACAAAGAAGTGGGACAAAGGCCCAAAAATAAGGACAATTTTTAAATATTGCTCTTATAAACTTAGAAAGATAATAGAATAGGTCTTGCATTAGTATGAATTTTCTGAATGGTATGAAATCTGAAACTCAAATGTCTGTCATTATTTTCTAACTTCAGGCTTTAATGATTTGTCACTAATTTGCCAAAAAACCCGCAATTTTGCCAAAAGAAACACAATTTTATGAAAAATGGACCAAAAATGTGATGTAAAATATAAAATAGCCACACAATACAGCTGGGAACCTGTCAAAGAAGGGACACTTTAATATTAGTACTGCTAACTTGAGCAGCTGACAAAATAAAAGAATATGCATGCATTTCTGAAATAAAAGTAATCTATAACTCTGATTATTACAGTTATTTCTTAATTGTAAACCCTCCATGTTTTCTTCCAAAATTGCTATTTTTGGAGGGATTACTAGGGGGAAGAGCAACATTTTGAGCCAAAATCAGGGACAGTTGAGAGGTTTTGCTATGCCTAATTCTATAAAGCAATTTATTTGCATGTACCTCTCAACCTGTTAATGCAATAAATCTGGACAAGGCCAAATATATTGGGGGAACATATAAACAGTACTAAAAATTGCTCTTGTATGAACTGAGACAGTTGATAGAACAGCAGGTCTTACTTTAGCATGCATTTTTCTGAAGGTTATGAAGTCTGAAACTCAGTGTGTCATTATTTAGTGACTTAATTCCTAAATGATTTGCCAGAAAACCACAAATTTTATGAGGAACAAACCAAAAATAAGAAGCAAAAATCTATTCATTCTTTGAAAATCTGGACATTTGGGAGGTATAGTTCAGCTGGGTCTGTCTTTAAGTTTGCCACCCTTCCCCCTCACAAACTCATGGTTGAATGGAGCCTCCCCCTGCAGCCATTCCAATGATCCATTACTTGGCTATTTCACTCCATTTACCATAAACACTAATGTGCATACTGATTTACTTCTATGATGATTTGGACTTCATTTGAAAGTTTTATTTTGCATTTTACAGCACAAACACTAAGACATCTGCTAAACAAACTTAGCATTAAAACTTCTCTGCCCTTGAAACTCATATTCATTGAAACAGCATTGAAACCCACATTCAAAGAAAATACATTTTACCAGTGGCAGAACTGCCCAATTCAGAACATCTTTCCAGTAAACAATGAAACAAAATGCATGCACCCATAATGACAAAACTGCCCAGTTCAGAACATTTCCATCATAAAAGTCTACTCAAACTTCTACAGTCCACCATTATCAGTAAATATGCACAATTCTACAGTCCACCATTATCAGTAAATATGCACAATTCTACAGTCCACCATTATCAGTAAATATGCACAATCTCTGAAGAAGTAAAAAAGTAATCTAAATAATTCCACATTAAATAAATCTGTAACTAATGAAGAGGTTGCTGCTAGCAAACACCTTTATATTTCATGGTTTCGTCGAAAAATAAAGTGTCTGATGCCCCTGAGGAATAAATTGCCTATATTACATTAAAAATGATAAGCTAGTAATATTGCAATAGGAAATGGATAGCAAACTGATAACAGGCTCATAGTTAGTATCTTAACTTTTTCAGTACGGCAGCATTCACCCCTTGTGGGAGTAGAACCAACAACCTTCTGCATCAAAAGCAAGTACACAACCTGTTGTGCTATTAACAATGCGAGCTGACTTAGCATAAGCAGCACTAAACTTCTCTTCCCCTGCAGCTCTCAGCTCCTTGTAAAATCTACATTGTATATAGTTTATTTGTTTTTTTGTTACTATACTAAGTTATTGTGTTATAAAATGAATAAAAGCATTTTGGAAAAAAAATGCTATTTATTTTCATAAAGTCAGCAAATTCTACTCTGGCAAAGCATAATCCATCTTCAGATTTTAGCATTCTGGAATACCATGTGTGCTAAAAGAAAATAAGTGGTTGGTCATTTTTCAGGCCATATCTGCCAAACTGACTGAAGCTAGCTTGCTGAAAATGTCTTGTGTCGCTCACCACACATACCACACAGCCTTTATGCTATGGATTAGTTGAAAGTAGCATATAGTGGATGGTAGCAAGTTAATATGAATGCAGAGGCATATGTTTTGGGACAGAATGTGCACAGCAGTGTGAAACTCTGAGTCAGGAATGTGTGGGTATAAGAATAATATGGTGGGGGGGTGCACATGGTACACAAGGGAAGCTGTGTAGCACTGAGTGATGATTGTAACTGCAATATTCTAAATAGTTGACCTACAAAACATGAATGTGGTGGATTATATACTATGTATGCAGTTGTTGTACATCATAGTATTCTCTGTCCTCCATAGCATGGTGATCTTAAGAGTCTTTACATGTAAGTAGCAGGAATGTCGGGGTGTAGACCCCTTTTATCAGGGAAGCAAGGGAGAATGGACTCATCTTAAACACTTTAATAACATTTGTTGCTTGTTGTTGAAACTGCAGTTTATTTTTATGTGACTAGGAATCTGCATTTCCCATCTTGCCATTGTTACTGGGAGCCTGCTGGGTGATCCTCTAAAGTGTGACAATTGTGAGAATGACACTGTCCTTAAACATACAAACACTTTACAAACCATTAATCTTTTGTTCCTTTATTTATTTTTTTACTATTTTAGCACCTTTCTCAATGCTACTTACCCAGCATTAGCTCAGTGCATCTCATAATTCTACAGATCTTCCTGCTTAGTGCAGCTCCCACCAAACCACTGACTATCAGCCATCCAAGATACCTGGGACATGGAAGGTGGAGGTTAGCTGAGCTCCTGCAGTGTCCTGTTTCCTGTTCATGAAGAGAATTTTTTGTTATGCATCCTAACCCCTCTGATATGCTGGGTAGTGTTATACAAAGGTGTGTGCTTGCCTACCTCACATTGCTAAAGTCATCCCTGCCAATGACTGCAGTCTCTATCAGAGCTCATATGCTTTGGGTGCTCCCCCAGTATGCCTTCATCTTCCTGCCTTCTGAGAAACAACAGCAGGCAGTGACCCATGATTTCCCTCTCCCTAATCATCAGTTCCTTAAGTGCTAAGAGAGACAGTTCTATCCAAGTTATCTGAGTCATAGGCAGTGCTCCAGCATTCTGAGCTGAGGATCCAATCAAATCATTAACCTTTCTGAAACACACTAATAAGTTAACATATCAACCATATAGAATGTAAATGTTTTCTGCAAACTTCTATTCATCAGTTGTAGTAGTCTTAGACTAAATGCCATCACATTTCTGTTCAGGAAACTGTTACTGATATAGTCATGATGTGAAACATTCCAGTAATCAAACAGTCTGTAGATTTATTTTAATTTTACAAGGCTACTCATATCATTACATGATCCATACATATATACACCATTTCCTAACCGTATCATCCAAATTCCATATTCGTATTCTCATTTCCAAACTATATCAGGGGAAATCTAAATAATTTTCTTCCTGACTGATTTCATCTGACAAGTGGATTGTGAAAATGTCATTGAGAGTTCAAGAGTATTGTGTTGTGAGACTGGCCTGATAAAGTTGTAGCTGCATGGCTACTTGTGCTTGCAATAGCTAGATGTGGCCATATATCCTTATTGTCTGCCAGCCAGCAGAGAAGGAAACATCTATTGTCGCTGATACTGGCTTTCTTTTGGGCAAGGAATTTGCATAGCCAAGCAAGGACAGGGTTCCATGTTATTACAGATGCTGGTTGAACTTGAACTTTCTGTCATATTGGGCAGAGCAAACCAGATTACTGTGAGGCAGCTGTAAAGCACACTACCAAGGAAGTATGAAGTTACTGTTTATCTTACTCTCACACTACCAAGGAAGTATGGAGTTACTGTTTATCTTACTCTCACACTACCAAGGAAGTATGGAGTTACTGTTTATCTTACTGCCTGAGGACAGTGATATAAAGAAAATTCTAACAAGAGTGGAACAAGTGACATAAATGCATCGAATCAGCAAACACCTTTTACATCTACTCAGTGTTTGTCAGCTTGCATAGAGCATTTTGGTATCAGCCTTATCCTGGGAGGTGGAGTGGTTTTAATGCAGTTATTTGCTGAGATATGTCTGATGGCAGTGAACATTCAGGGCCAGGAAAAATTGATGTTCAGCAAACAGACTAAACAGTCTATCTTTTTCATCTGAGGTATTCTATAGTCTTTATACAGATGACTTGAAAATGTGAATGTAAACACACTCAGTCAACTCTTCAGGTACATAACTACCACTGAAGATAACCTCACATGACAATGCACCCCACTTTCTAAATCATCAACTTGCTTCTGATTTGTGTATACTCATTCACAGGGCTATACTCCGTTATCTCTTCTGGTACTACATTCATGTGCTGCACTTCCCTCTCAACTTAGGAATGAGATTCTTAAATATTCCACTCCCACTTACTACCAATGTCATCAGCCTTGCATTAAGTAGGCCAGTTTGTGCAGGGAATTAAGACTATGAATTGTTAATGAGCTTCAACCCATAGTATAGAGTTTGATTCCAATCACTTTGCATGAGAGTGAGTCATTCAGCCTCCATTTGCTTTGCACATGACTGAGCGAGTGACTTAATTAGCCAGTGTTCATGTGTCATGCATGAAAAGGCTGATGCCTCGTGAATTTTTTTCTTAAAATTAATAAAATAAAATAAAAAGAAACAAAAAAATGACCTTGGAAGAGGTACTTCTATGTCATATTGCCCGTTCCTTTTCTTGTCCTCACCATGAGCATTAGCAAACCACTGAAACATTTTCTGTATTCTATGTCCCTGATTCCTATTACCATTTTATTAAATGTTTGCTGCACACTGTCATCTAGTTTGAGTCCCCTCTCTCACTGAGTCCAGAGCCAAATACAAGGTTCTTGAACAGACCTCATTGGAGGCTAGTGTACCGTGAGTTTTATATCTGTATCTGCAGATTCTTTATCTTCGTTGTTGTACCCCAATATTCTGTTGATCTTTGCTATTGTTCAGTCTGGACATGACTCTAACATCAAGATATTTTTCTTTTTCTCTGTCTCCACTCAGTTTACCTTCCTAACATCTGCTATTCCTTTAGTCTACCCACCAAAATGTAAACTTTTTTACAGGTTTACAATGGACAAGTTCTGCTACCTTTTGGCTTACCATGCAAGTTGCACAACGTTGAAGCAAAGGACAGATACATGATTGTCATGCCACACATCCTATTATCATCAGTAAATAGGGCAACAGGGCAACCGTATTTGCCATTATCAATGTGGAGACAAATCTAAATGATGGAAGAATCACCCAAGGTACCATACCTAGCCTTATAGCACCCCTGTTATTAATACTTTTTATTTCTGTTTTATTGTGACTTCAACAGCGCATATGTGAAAATACAGACACACATATATACCCATGCAGATGCAGACACACACACACACACACACACACACACACACACACACACACACACACACACACGCACACGCACACGCACGCGCTCACACACACACACTCCTACCAGCCCTGCATGACCCGGACTAACCACACACACACACACTCCTACCAGCCCAACGATCAGCACACACACACACACACACACACTCCTACCAGCCCAACGATCAGCTCCTGCATGACCCGGACTAACCACACACACACACACTCCTACCTGCACGATCCGGACTAACCAGCGACCAAGTAAACTCCATCTAAACAGCGAGCGACCACCAGATGATCAGCTACCTAATCCTGCATGCGACCCGGCCGGTACATCCACAAGCCCAAAACGATGCTGCTGCTACTAAATCCACATACACAAGCCCAAAACCAGCTACTTCCTGCATGCTGCTGCTGCTACTAAATCCTGCATGCTCCTTCACCAAACGACCGATCAGTACTCCCGCACACGCACTGTCTCGCAAGTCCTGCGAGAGCAGCTCAGTCCTCTTATTGGCTCTGACTGCAGCTGAAGCAGTCCGGAGCTCCTCTGTGTGGTGCGGTTGTCACTGCACAGAATCCTGGTATCTCACAGCAATGATTGCTGGTTACCTGTTTGTCCCTATCCGGACTGCTGGTAAGGCAGTCATGAATTTTTTGTTTCACAGATATTTTTTTGTTTTTTTTTCTAGGTGGGAGGGCTGCAGTCCGGCAGTCCGATAGGACGAGCCGCCCCTGGCTGTACCAGACAAGCTGGAAGGAACAGACTGTTTTAATTTTATGAAAGCACAAATAAGCAGCTGGACTGGTATTTCACAGCAGGAGTTGTTAATTGAAAGGGCACATCGTGTGTATGCTCCAAACCTGGCCATGAGAAAGTAACCTACACCTTTAATAGTAAGGGTGTAATCCTACTAGCAAAAGGAGTTGACTCTCACAAAACTGTAGTAGAAGGACAAAATGTGAAAAGTGGGAGGCAGTAAAGTGTTTGAAGAAAATGATTAATCACTGTACACCAGGCAGAAGAGAAGTAAATGTATTCCAGTAATCAGGGAATGAGGAGAAGCAGGCATGAGATTCAAATTGCTGTACCCAGCTATCTTCAGAATATTCTTTCCTGGAGGGACAAAATCATTGTTTGATGCAGAACATGCAAAAGAGGAAATACAGACATTTGTCCAACAAAAAGTGCACTGTGAAACAGAAGGAGATTCTGCTTCTTGTTCTTCTGGTAATAAAGACCACAGAGAGACTGTGCCAGTGAAACCTTTTCCAATGTTTCAAAGCAAAATTCTTGAGAGACAGAAAAACACACAAGAGTTGACTAGAATAACTGAGAGTACATTGGAAAGGAAGCAGATACTGGATTTGGGAGATGAAAATGAACATGAATAAAACTAGCAACTCAAAAACTGACAAATAAATGTGGGATTACAAGGCATTAATTATATTTGTGAAACACGACAGAACAAGAAAATCTGGATATATTGGAATTTTTTAACTTCCTACTTCATGTCATTATTGTTTGGAGGAACATTTGGGAGAGGGGAAGAGGAAGGAAAGAGTTAACTGTAAGTAAAATAAAATTTTGTTCTTAATAATATCTTTATAGTGCATGAGATAATCTGCATGCTATAAAGTAAAGTTTTCTCGGTTATTTTCAAGTGTAATGGGGATACTAAAGTAAACAGGTGCCCCTATTTTTTTCCTTCTTTTCTCTTTTTCCTTGCTCAGTTTTGAGAAATGTAGGCACTGCGATATAAAAAAAAACAAGAAAAGTCTGGTCAAAAGACTATGGTACAAGAAAAATGTATGTGCTTTTTCTCATTCACGCATAGGGGAATAACTGGATTAAGGCCCTCAGCTTCATTTAGTAACACGTTTTAAGAGAAAGCAAATAAATAAAAAAAAGAACATTGAATATAATAAAGATTTCCTGTAGCAAATAAATAAATAAATACTTTTAGAAGCAACTCTGTATCTGGTTCCCATGTATCAATCGAGACAATCTGATAAAGAGCAGTAAAGCAGAATACTTATTTCTTTCAATGGCTGGGAGATGATGTTTTTTGAAAGCATTCAAGTGTTTTCCCATTCTGGGAGAGCAATAAAGATAAGACAAAACTAGACAGCGCTTGGCTGAAGCACAGTCTGTACCATGTGTCATAGCATGGATAACCTTCCTTTAAGGTTAACCCAAGTTTGTGAGTGTGGCTGTCAGTTTGTGACAATTGTTCCTATTAGGAGGGTAAAATGTCAATATTTGATGCTGTATATAGGTCTGTGTATTAGTATTAAGTTAATAGGTTTTAGGTTTTTATTGGGGTGTATTGTTTTAGGGTTTTCAATAATACAGAAAGTTTTGTAAGATGTGACATAGGCTCAAATGAATATGACAAGAAACTGCTGTATAAAAGAGCAACCTGCCACATATTATTGTATGCATATAATGCAAAGCTAGAACTAGATACTTAGCAAAAAAGCTGTTACAAATAAAAGGTAGAAATAATAATTTTAATATACCAACACTTTCTATATTATCTTTAAATGGTAATGGTCTCATACATATATACAAAAAAGAAAAAGTTGTGAACTATATTAAAAAAGTGTAGAGTGCAAATAGCTATGCTACAGGAGACACATTTGGAAAGAACTGAACATGAGAATTTGATAAAGAAATGTTTTCAGGAAGGTTATTCAGCCGAATACCTGGGACAAAAGAAAAGAGGAGTACTTATATTAATTGTAAGAGAAGCTCCACTAGTGATAGAAAAGGATAAAAAAGATAATAATGGTAGATTTGTAGTACTATGGAGCTACTGGCAAGGGAGGAGGCTTACAATGGAATGTATTTATATTCCACCAAAAACTGCTGTAATGGAGCTTAAGAAAATTCTGGGACAAATAATCAGTATTCAGCAGGGAATATTACTTATAGGTGGGGACTGGAATTTGATTTTCAGCAGTGAAGATGTGTCTAGGGGCCCAGATGGGAAAATATAGCAAAGGAGGGTAGATTCTTGAAGAATTTTATGAACATATTTGGCATGGAAGATGTCGATTCAGTAGGTAGGAGTTTGGAGTGAATTTACATATTATCCCCCAAGATACAAAAACTGAGCTAGGCTAGAGAGAACTTACGTGTGCATTTAATTGAAAGTTTTGATGTGCATCTTGTAACTATTTCAGATTGTGTGCCAATAATAACTAAAATAAAAATGCAGGGTAATGAAATAAAAAATGAGACACTGACGCTTTCCCACCTATCTGTTGAAAAGAGAGGAATTTAAGGAATGGGTAGTGGAAATAATTCAGGAGTTATTAGAGAAGATAGAAATTTCTTCTGAAAATATAGCTAAGGAGTGGGATAAAATTAAAGCAGAGTTTAAAAATAGGGTGGAAATAAAAGAGAGAAGAGATGGTTAAGAAGCAACAAGAATTATTCAGAGGGACTGACAAATGTTAAAGTATTACAGAATAGTGGGAATCTCACAGAACAAGAAAAGGAGCAATTGCAGAATACTATGCAAAAATTAAAGGATTACCTCAATAATATGTATGAGTTTAGAAAGACTGTTGTTAAGCAACTCTTTGTGATAATAACACCAGAGCACAAAAACTTTTTAGTGCAGCGACTCAGGCAACAAAAAGTAGAAAGGGCTGTCATCAAGCTTAGGGAGTCTATAACAAGGAAGATAGCAAGAAATCCTGTAGCAGTACTAGAAATATTTCAGAAATTTTATGAAAGTCTGTATATATGTAGAGAAATATGGAGATCAAGAAAAGGTACAAATGGAAATGCTTATGGAAGAATTAAATGTGTCAAGGTTAGATGTAGATGAGGCTCAATTACTAACAGGATAAGAGGAGATGAGATAAAAATTGTGATGTACAACTAATCCACAGGAAAGTCCCCAGGAATGGAAGATATTCCTGTGGAGGTTTGGAAGCTAGGAGGAAAAAACCTGATGAAGATCTGGAAGGTCTTGTTTAACAGTGTTTTAAGAGGAGGAGAAGCACTAATATCCTGGAAGAAAACAGTAGTGGCTGTAATACCTAAAGAGGGTAAAGACACATTAGAAACAGCTTCATATAGGCCTGTTTCAATCCTAAACCACAATTATAAAGTGTTTATGTCTATAATGGCTAAAAGAAAGGCAAAGGTGATGCCAAAATTGATAGATATGGATCAGTGTTGATGTGTAGAGGTGAGGCAAACATTTGACAACATTAAAAGAACATTGATGATCCAGAGGGAAGCTGAATTTAGGAAAATACCACTGTTGTTGGTGGGTCTTGATGCAGAGAAAGCATTTGACAGACTAAACTGGGAGATTATGAAAAAGACAATGGAAACATTTCCATTCCCTGTAAATTATAAGGTTGATAAGGGGAATATTTCAGGCACTGGAGGTGAAAATTATAGTGGGTGGGTTCCTCTCAGATAATCTCTATTTGAGGAGAGGAACTAGGTGGCTAAGAAAGTAAGAGACTCAAAAATTAAAAGATATAACTGGTATGGTAGTCAAGAAAAGATGGCTGTATTTGCAGATGATATTATTTTATACCTGATAAAACCAGAAAAGGACATTTCAGTGTTGTGGAACATTTTGAGGCAGTTTCAGATCTTTTTGGGATACAGAATTAATGAAGCTAAAACAAAGGTAATAACTGTAAATTATGTACCCACACACAAATTGGTTCATCAATATCCATATTTATGGGGACATGATAAAATGAAGTACTTAGGAGTATAGATGAAAAAGGATTTTGGTGTGGCAGCTAAGGAAATGTGGGAAGAGACTAAACAAAACATAATCCAAAAACTGAGAAATTGGAAGCTCTGTTGTATGGATATGGCTAGCAAAATACAAGCAATTAAAATGTTTTAGTCCCTTTAGCTTTATACACAGGTCAGGCATATAAAGAGCTGAAGCATGTTATCTGGTAGGGGAAGACTGCAAGAGTCAAGGGGGATAAGATGATTCTTCCAATTGATCAAGGTGGCTTGGGATTACCGAATTTCAAGGGGTATTTCAGAGCTACATAGTTAAGGCTCCTATACATAGCACACACAGAAAACTATAATTCAAAGTGGAAAGGGGAAGGGGTGATAATGAAACAGGGGGAAGCTCCATAAACAAGGAGAGACTGGGATTTTGGATGCAGATTCTTAAGAATAACAATAACCATAAAAATATATTCATAAAGTAGTGTAAAGTATTCTAAGAACTAAGACAACACAGGAATGGAGAAAGGAGATTCTGCTGATAGGGATGACTGCAATTAGGGATACAGACAATAGGCAAGAGGGGGATGGAATTTACTGGAAAAAATGACAAAAGAACCAAGTTATTGGGAGCAAATAAAGAGGGAAAGGTAATAGAATGGGAAGAGGGCAAGAATGTATTTGGACTGCAGGCTAGAGATTTCCTTCCCTATCAAGGATTGATATCAGAGTATAGGCAAAGAGAAAGAAATAGTGGTATCCAAAGCAAAAGACCAGCACTGGTAGAGTTTTTAGTAAAATCTGGAACAGAAGCTGCTGATAAAAAAGAATAATTAGTAGAGCATACAAAATATTGCATAACTAAAGGAATCAATCAGAGGAGGTTAGAAAGGATTGCACAGAGAGATTGGATAAGCAATTCACAAAGAAACAAGGGGAAATCTATATATGTCTCCCAGATATGCAACACAGTCTAGTAGATTTAGGATCTTTGCTTGGAAGTGTTTGCATAGGTACTTTTATACCCCAAGTAGACTTCAAAGAATTTTTCCTTAGGTAGACAGCAAATGTTGGACGCGTGATAGGGAAGAAAGAGGTAATTGGGAACATATTTTCTGAGAGTGTAATGAGTTGGCAGACTTTTTAAAGATTACCTGCAGACAACTTGGTCAGAGATACTGGGTGAGCAAATTGCTGTAATTAAAGAAATGATTTTTGAGCTATGATACAGAATTGGAATTGCCTGGACATTGTAAGACCTTGCTGAGTCTAATTATGGTGGCTGCCAAAAAAGCAATGACTAGAAAATGGAAATCAACATCTAAACCAGCTTTACTAGAAGTAGTGAATATAGTAACACAGTGGGATCTTTAGAAGCAAATTACATAGAAAAAAAATGTGAATTGTGGGTAAAATACATGCAGAGGAGGAACAAGGTTTAAAAGAAGGCAGGACCTGAATAAGCTACGTAGTATTTGACAGACAACTACTGGATAGATTCTAAGTGATGTACAATGTTTGCAACTAAAATTATATCAATATGGTTTGTTTTCATTTATATAAATGTATGATTGCATGTGTCATACGTGATAATTTAATAAAGATGTTTCTTGTTAAAAAAAAAGTGAGAAGTGCCGTTACCAGTATCTGAGATTTCAGAACTAATTTCCCTTATCTTCACGGCTTCCCTTTCCTTTTTATCTCTCTGGATGAACCACAGCTATTTGTATATGTGTTTACATGGGTCTACTTCAAAACATTAAAACAAAAAAACACAGAGACCATAACATCAAAAACCCAAAACACTGAAAACCCAAAACAACAAAAACTCAGAACACTGAAAGTGTGCATCATAACATAGAAAACTAAAATGCACATGTAAATAACATCCCCTCCACCTATAACAACACCAAACTAAGAAACACACTTTTTACTACGTTTCTGCAGGGGGGGCAAGCCTCCCTACACCCCCATGTGGGGGGCTCTGCCCCCACCCCCTGTAAATTATATATACCAACTCCTAGATCGCACTACAGTGAAAAAAAGTTAATTTCCTAACCTCACTGTAACATGATCACCATACAGAGTGTAAACATATGGGTGTGTTGCTTTCATGGAAGTTAAGTTAGTGTTCAGAGATGTGCTGGGAGAAGTGAGTAGGGGAAAAAGTGTTTATTTTGCCAATCTGTATATGTTTTTAGGCTATACAGGTAAGTAATTTGACATTATGTTTACATTCTGTATGGTGATCGCGATACAGTGAGGTTAGGAAATTAACTTTTTTCCAATGTAGTGTGATCTTAGAGTTGGTATATTTAATTTATGGGGGATGTGGGTGGTAAAGCCCCACATGGGGGGATGCAGAGAGGGGCTTGTGCCCCTGCAGAAATGTAGTAAAAAGTGTGTTTTTTAGTTTGGTGTTGTTATAGGTGGAGGGAGCGTTATTTACATGTGTGTTGTAGTTTTCAATCTTATGACGCAAAGTTTCAGTGTTCTGAGTTTTCGTTGTTTTGGGTTTTCGATGTTATGGTCTCAGTGTTTTGAGTTTCAGTGTTATGACAATTCAATGTTTTGAAGTAGACCTATTTACGTAGTCCTTTCTTTGTAATGGCCTGCATATCAACTGCATTACTTAAAAACTTTCAGTCGATTATTATTTTTGTTGCACCATGGCAATAGGAATGCCAATGGATTAATCAGTAATCCTTTTTTAGCATTGTATGCTCGCATTAACATTACCAAGATTGCACACTTAGATAATTATAACTTATTGGGCATATCGGTAACACATATTACAGGTTTCTTATACAATATATATGACTCTGCAATATTGCTGAATGAAACAACTTAAGCACCAATCCCCTTTTTGAAATATAGGCAAATAATACATGATTATTTCATAGTAAGATGCAGTATAAGTTAGAAGGAAGTTCATCACTGGCCACACTGTTTGTAGATTCTTATGATGTTTAATTCCCTATAAAAGAACTTTAGACTAGTATACTTAGATTAAAATAAAAAGGGATGGTCCCATTCAAATTCAAAGCATTGCAGAGACACAAGAATTCTGTTATTAGTTTTGGCTTAAGAGATGGCAGAATCACATTTAATATCTAATTGCAGTCAATCACATTTTTATCTTTCTTTTCATGGTATTGGGGTTGGGAAATGCCACAGGCAGCTGTTATGGAGATGAGTGTTTTTATAGTTTATATTGGATGTATGTATAAAAAAGTCATTTTGAGAATGCACTTAGTTAACATTAACAACACAAATAACCCAACAAAATAAGTGAGCTAATTATATATTTTACAAAACAGGTTGATATATGCTATGTCCAGGAACTTTACATGATTTAGTAAAAAATGCATAATGTAGATAAATAACAATAAAAGACTGATCAACCATAACTTTAGCAGTTTGTACCATTTTAAGTTAAATCTAAAATGGGGCTAGTTTATTTTCTTTCTTAATTATAAGGTTAAAATTATTTAAACTACTATGGAATTAAGGACTGGATGATCTTCACGCAATCTGAACAGAAAACGAAATCTTTATTAAATACATTTCTCTCTGTTATCTATTCATACCATATAAAGACTTCATAGCTGATTTGCAAAAGAGGCTAGACTCACTCCCATCAGTATTTATTCTCTTACTTAGAGACTATAACATAGTATTGGCTAACAAGAAAGGCAAATCAAATGTGTATGCCTGTCCCACATACCAATCTCATTCTTGTGCTTGGACTGCTTGTATGTCTGAAAATAGACTCATGGATGGGTGGAAGCACTTTAACCTGAAACACGTAAGACCTCTACACATATCTAAAACACAAAGCCTTTCTTGAGAATATGTGATCTCAGAATCAAATTTGGCAACAGCTTAGTATAACTAAAATAGCAGAATTTGGCCATATTACTTTCAAAATACTGCTTTTGTTAGGGACATTTTGCTACAATCTTATCATTCTAGGATAAGAATGCATCATAGGCACCCTCTTTGCCATCTAATGGTCTGATTCAAATGCCTTATTCTACTTATGATGTCCAGTGTGTTTGCCCAGGACAACAAAAACAGAAAGTTTAAGATGCATAATTAAGAGTCTCAAATAGGCGTATATTAGAGATCTTTGGAAATAGATTTCCACAGATGGCTTAAGCTTAAACAGGAATATAATAAAACCATTTACCAAGGAATGAAACACAGACCACAAGCAACAGAAGTTATTCCTACAACAAATGCAGATACCTCAAGAAGACAGTTATAAATGTCAAATAAATAATAAAACTTACATTAAAAACATTACATTGCATAATAAAACCAGAACATAATAATACAACTTACTTAGACACAATGTGGAGTCTTCATGTTTTATAGGACTGTTACAAGGATTTATATAATTGACAAAACTAAAAAAATGTGAATCTATCAAACTTCTAAGCATAATTTATAAAACAATTCACTGACTTCTAAAGATTTCACATTCCAAGATATAAATAAAGCAACTGGTAATTTAAAAATAATCACAGGATTGGACAATATCCCTGTAGAAGTTTATAAAAACTTAATTCTCTGCATTCTGAAAGTAGTTCCACCTTACGAGTCTGCATTGTTCAGAGGCATCACAGTCTTGACAAGAATGGAATCATATTAAAAGATGAACAAAAACCTACAACTAATAATTAACACCCAATTTCTTTGTTAAATACATATTATAATATTATATCTAGTACAGGTAATTCTTTTCTTCTGCAAGCTGACCCACAAGTTTAGTATGTGGTTTATTCTTGGTAAAATTTCACACCTTACCCACAAACTCAGGAAGAACCTTATACAAATACATATTTAACTTAAATGCGTAGTCTCAGTCTTTTTTACAGGCGATGCTAAAAAAGCCTTACATTTAATAATAGGCAGATTGTATCTGACAGACATCAAAAGATGAGAATTCCAAAACATCTAATCAATGTTAATAAGGCCAGGGCTGAATCTAGCACTAGGTGACCTAGGCAGCTGTCTAGGGCCTGATGCTGGTGGGGGGGGAGACACAACATTAGTTTATTTAAAAATATATAAGAATAGCTTTCCTGCTTTGCTTAGTATAAAAAAATGGAATATGTGTACGTACAAGCTACTTGGACTGCATGGAAATGCAGTATTAGCATTATAGATGGAGCTACTTGAATAGAACATGCCATTGATTTTCTTTGCAGGTACAGAGCTACTTTTTGTAATGAGCAGCATTAGCATTAGGAAGTGTGTGTGTGTGTGTGTGTGTGTGTGTGTGTGTGTGTGTGTGTGTGTGTGTGTGTGTGTGTGTGTGTGTGTGTAATGCCCTAGTTAGAAAGCGTTATTTAGTTAATTAAGGGACTTGCTCAGGATCAGACCCTCTACCTCAGTTACAGAAGGCAAGAGCCTTGGTCCCCTACATTGGTTACAGAGGGCAAGAGCCTTGGTCCTCTACACCAACTGCTAGATCCCTTTAACAAATCATTGAGAATTACAGCCAGTCAATGAATATCAGTTATTAGAGTTGGCTGAAGTTTTCTGAAGTGGGTACTTTTGTCGTTATTTTTATTAATCACCTCTATTGAATTATCACTTATGACATCAGCAATCTTACAGTTATATATGTGAAAACAAAGCATATTGGCATATTTTCAGTTACAAACATTATACATCACATACTATCTTTTGTACAGTCACTGCCAATCCAGCATTATATAGCTCACTCAATTCCTGTCTTCCCTTAAATCTCAAACCTCCTCTCTAACATTACTCTGCATATTATTTTTCCCACAAATCCTATTTGGTCCTATGTAATTTGCTCTTACCCTGAAGAACCCACTTCCTGTTCTTTAATCTCTGTTACAAAAGTCACTACTTCAAGTATGATTGGTTTAGACTTTGATTTCCATTTTCTAGTAACTGCTGTTTTGGCAGTTACCAGAATTAAATTTACCAAGGCCTTACTATGTCTAGGCAATTCAGAGCCTATATCCCAGTTCCTACTCAGGCATAATTGAGAAACTCTCCCAACTAATCATCAATCCATGTTACCAGATGGGTAGCAGACTGGCTCACTGATAGAACCTACCTAATCAAAATAGGGGAAGCCACCTCAAGCAGTAGGCCCATAACAAGTGCCATACCCCAGGGATAGGTCTTGGGGCCTCTGTTATTCGGGATATACTTCTCTGAGGTGCAGCCAAAACCAGTCGGTTATGGCTGACCAAGTTTGCAGATGACTGCAAGCTGGGCATGGTCATCAATTCCCCAAGTGATGTGGACGTCCTCCAAGAGGGTCTCATCCGAACAAATGACTGGTGCCAGAAACATGGACTTGAGCTGAATGCCAAAAAAGCATCATCATCCCCTTTGGGGAGCATGACGTCACCACAACAATGCCCTAAGCACAATCAGTCATGAGGGATTTGGGCACGCAGGTTGATAGTAACCTGACATTTGATCACTATGTTGCTTCCATTGTACGGAAAGCTTTCTACATGGCCCATCTCATAAGTAAGGGTATCTCATCCAGGGACAAGGAGGTCATAACATCTCTGTATTCTTCGCTTGTAAGGCCAATTATTGAAGACAATGCCCCATTCAGCATGTACCTCACAAAGCACATGCAGCAGATGGAGAGACCACAGAGGTTCCTCACCAGAAGAATCCAGGGCCTCAAACATCTACCCTACACAGATAGGCTAAAAGCCCTGTCTCTCTACTCAGTTTCATACAGACTCTTCAGAGGTGACATCTGTCTGGCATACAAAGCAATCTCAGACCCTTGATGGGACTGCCGCATATCTTCAAGTCAAGCTCCACTCGAGTAACCCACATGCATGACCTCAACCTGGTCTGTAACATCAATAGGACTTGTTGGCAGGACAGATTTGTGTCCCATAGACTCCCCATCTGTGTAATAGACTCCCTCTCCACATCAGGCAGAGTACCTCATTAACCCTTTTCAAGTGCAACTTGGATAACTGGATGGGAAACAGAAAATACACCCCTGGGATTCCACTTGTGTCCCTGCTAGACAGGGGCTTTGGGTGCTGACTTGTCTAAATATGGGCTAAACTCTTGGCTAGGCTTATAAGGGCCTCAGTACCAATAGCCTAGTAACTTCCTATGATCTTATGATTCTATGAAAAAATAATTTGCGTACCCAGTATTTCTGATACAGCAGGGAATTTTTAAAGCATGTCAACTCATTACACTCCCAACAAATATGTTCCCAGTTACATCTTTCTTCCCCATCATACCTCCAACATTTGCAGTCTACCTGAGGCTAAAACCTTTGTAGTCTGCTTGGTGTATAAAAATACTTATGTAAACACTTCCAAGCAAAAATTCTAAAACTTTTAGGCTTTGTTGCATATTTGGGTGCCATACATATATCCTCCCATTGTCTCTTTGTCAATTGCTTATCCAGTCTCCTTTCCCAATCTTTTATATCCTCCTCTGATTGATTCCTATAGTTATCATGCAATGTTTTATATGTCCTGCTATTTATCCTGTTTTAACATTAGCTTCTATTCTGTATTCAACTATATACTCTACCAGTGCTGGTCTTCCTCTCAGGATTCCCTTATCCCTTTCTTTTTGCCTATACTCTGATATCAGTCTTTGATAGGAAGGCATTCTCTACCTGGTAGTCCAAATGTATTCTTGGCCTCTTCCCATTCTGTTACCCTTCTGTTCCTAATAGTTTTCTCCCAATACCTTGACTCATTTGCCAGTTTTCTCCAGTAAATTCCTGCTCCATTTTGCCTATTCTCTGTAGCTCCAATTGCCATCCCTATTGGCAGAATCTCCTTTCTCCATTCCTGCATTAGATCAGTTCTTAGAATGTTTTCTGCTGCTGTATGAATATAATATTCTGTATGGCTATTATTATTCTCATTAAGGATCTTCATCCAAAATCCAACTTTCTCCTTACTTCTTGAGCTTCTCCCTGTTTTCTCATCATCCCTTTCCATTTTGAATTCTAGCTTTCTGCTTGTACTATGAGTAAGAACCTTAACTGTGTGTCTCTAAAATATCAATTCAAATCAGGTAATCCCAATCTACCCTGTTCAATTGGAAGAGTCAACTTATCCCACTTGACAACTGGTCAGACAGCTTCTGTATTATCTGATTGCCTCAAGGTGTGGCTTTGGAAGGGTCTTTTATCTTGCCGGTGTAAAAATATTACCTTTGTGTGATTTTCTGCTTATCTTCCTAGAAGCTCCATTATGCCTGATTGAGAGTGTTTCTTAAACAAACTGGAATTACAGAGCTGACATAGGTATATTTTCTGTACTTTATCTAACTGTTCAATGTTTCTTAACAGTAGTGCACTGTTTTTATTTATTTGCTTAACAGTACTGCACTGTTTTTATTTATTTGCTTGATTGAAATTTTTACTTTTCTGTGTCTGCATTTATATATTTGCTAACTTCTGGTTGAATTTTGTTTTCTTGTCTTTGCTGAAATGTTTTATTTCTGTTCTAAGGCATTTGGCACAGCACTTTAGCTTAGACAAACTGCTCCACATGGGGGGGGGGTCCTTTACAGCTTTCTGAGGCAGCAGGGAGTTTGTAGTGAACTCATTCCAGGGTGGAAACACTGGCCAAATAGCTTCTGTGTTATCTGATTGCCTGCTTATAGGTTCATAGGTAGGTACTAGGCTATCTGCCCAAAGGCATTTATAAGCCTAGCCAGAATGTGTTGGCTTTCGCCGCCCCCTTAGATTAGTTCCCTGTGCCTCTGTCCAGCAGAGCCACTGAAATGATCCCCGAGGTAAACTTTCTGTTTCCCATCCACTCGTCAAGATTTCTTCTGAAGAGTGTTAGCGAGGAGCTCTGCCTAATGTAGACTGGGATCTTGTTCCAAAGCATGGGAAGTCTCTGGGACAGGAATCTATCCCTCCAGCATGTCCTATTTATTGTTGTGGTGAGGTTTAGATCCCTAGAATGTGTGGCTCATGGGGATAAGGTTTTCTTTTGGTGGAGCATATCCATCAATTCTGGGTTGGACATGGCCTTGTATGTAAGGCAGAGATCACCTCTGAGTAGGCAGTATGCAAACGAGTACAGCTGTAATTTCTTCAGTCGAGCTGCATAGGGCATCTGTTTGAGGCCAGTGATCCTCTTGGTGAGGTACTTCTGTGGTCTTTCCAGCTGTTGCAGGTGTCTTGTAAGGCACATCCCAAATGGGGCATTGTATTCTATGATGGGTCTGATGAGTGATGAGTAGAGGGGTACAATGACCTCTTTTGATCTGGATGTGAACCCTTTTGTGATTAGGTGGGCCACATAGAAGGATTTTCTAACCGCTTTGGCAATGTGATTATCAAGGTTGAGATTACTATCTACTTGGGTCCCCAGATCCCTTATTACGTCTTCCGTATTTAGGGGACTACCACCTATGTGGTAGTTTGTGGGTACTTTGTTTTTTCCAAAGGGGATGACTATGCACTTTTTGGCATTTAGCTTGAGGCCATGATTTTGACACCAGGTATCCATCTCAGTGAGACCCTTTTGGAGGATGTCTGTGTCAGCCGGAGAGTCAATTATAGCCCCTAGTTTGAAGTTGTACGCGAACTTGGTCAGCCATAGTCCTCCTGTGCTTGCCTGTACCTCTGAGAAGTATAAGCCGAACAGGAGGGGTCCTAGGACTGAGCCCTGGGGAACTCCACTTGTAACCGATTTAGAGTCAGACCTACCTCCCTCAACTCTCACTATGTGGGTTCTGTCCGTGAGCCAGTTGGCAACCCATCTTGTGACGTAGGGGTTTATGTTCAGGCTGGTGAGCTTGTCTATAATACCAGAATGGGGAATGGTATCGAAGGCCTTTGCGAGGTCTAGGTAGGCTGTGTGGACCACCTTTCCCTCATATCTTGCTAGAAGCTCCATTGTGCCTGACTGAGAGTGTTTCTTAAACAATTTGAAATTACAGAGTGACATGGGTATATTTTTGTACTTTATATAACTGTTCAGTGTTTCTTAACAGATTTTATTTATTTGCTTGACTGAATTATTTACTTTTCTGTGTATGTATTTATATATTTGCTGACCTCTGGCTGAATTTTGTTTTCTCCCACTCTCCCGCCCAGCTGCTGTTGTGTATTTAAAGTTGGTGGCATTTGCAGCTGCTCGCTCCTACTGTGAATTTGATCTGAGACACTCCTCCCAGTCCCATCTCATTAGCTCATTCTACCTAATACAGAGATCATTTGAGAAGGCCAAACCCATTAGTTCCTTAACCTTGAATTATCTTCTGTTCCTCCTCTCTCCCTTTCCACTTTACTAACAAACAAACAAACAAAAAAAAATCACTTTATTCAGCTGTTTTGCTGTATTTGTGTTTCCTCCTCCTACTCTATTACTTCATATTGCTTTTTCTGCTACTTGCTGCTTATTCTCTAAAGTGTTCAATTGCATCTTTTCTGTTGCATTTATTACTGCTTGTTTATAGGCTGTTTAAATTATGTGTTATTCTAAGCCTCTTAGTTTTGGTTTAAGCACTTGGGCTTTAGGCCTACCTCTTAGCTCTCCCTGGCCTTTCTCCCTCAGATTCTGACAAATATGGATGGACAATTTCCAACAGTTTTTCCTGCCAGTCTGGCTGATATGGGCATCCTGAGACAGTGTAGCAATTGCCTCATGTACACAGACAACTATCTACTACTACCACCTAGAAACGCAATTTGCGAGAGTTGCAATTACTTCTAGAGTCTATGCTCTGTCCTTTACAAGCTAGTATATCTGGCACTGAGAAGGTTTTCAACACAATCACTACACCTCAAATGCCACCCACACCTACACAACACACACCCACATATGCGGAGCTCCTCAACAAAAACATACCCAAACAAAGGAGACCTCCGAGGCAAAAAGAGGCTAGCCAATTAACTCCTAGTGGCTCTATAATAAATACTGCTATACCCAACTCTCGACTCTCTTTTAGCCTCCAACCAGTTTCTACATCTCTCATTCGAACCTTACTGAAAAAACTAAAACCCACTACCCTTTCAGTTGATCTTCTCCCTGCTGAATATCTGCAAAAAGCTGCAGATGCTATAGCATACCCCATCTCTATTTTAATCAACAGAACCATAACAGAAGCCACCATCCCCTCCCTCAGGAAAATATCCTATGTCATACCACTCCATAACGGCTCTACTGAACTGTCTAACTACAGACCCATAGCCATATTTTCCCCACTGGCTAAAATCATGGAGAAGTGCATTCATAAACAGCTTCTGCGCTATCTCATTCAGAATAAACTGATGACCAACTCTCAGCATGGCTTTAGACCTCATCACAGTACCTCCTCAGCCCTCCTTTCTTTCACTAATGTCATTAACCAGAACTGGAATAACAACAAATTATCTTCAGCCCTCTTTCTGGATCTTTCCAAAGCTTTTAATATGGTCAACCACCAACTACTCATCCATACACTGAAAACCTTATCCTTAGATAACCAAGTTCTCCAATGGTTCCAGGCCTACCTTAAAGGTAGGCAGTAAGCTGTACTATGGCAGAACAAACTCTCATGCCTGTTACCTAATACCATCAGAGTTCCCTTGGGCTCCATATTAGGACCCCTTCTCTTTTTGATCTTTATTAATGATCTCCACATAGCCATCCCAGATGCTACCTGCATTCAATATGCGGATGACTCCACATTGGTATGCTCTGACACCTCTCCAACAAATTTGCTGTCCATAACCCAGAACACATTCAACATAGTTGAAAACTGGCTCTCTGATCGGTGCCTGATCTTAAACCCTAACAAAATATAACTACTACTTTTCTTGCCCACACGTAAATCCTCAGCAGTATCCTTTACCATTAAATCTAATAATGGTACCATCATCTCCCCAGACCCCTACACAAAACTCCTAGGAGTAATTGTTGATAACAATCTTAGATTTGACATGCATGTCAATCATACCATTAAAACCATAAATAAAAAACTGGGTTCAGTATACAGGATTAAACCTTTCCTAACTCCACCGACTAGAATAGCCATTGCCCGCACTCATCTACTTTCTACCCTTCTTTATGCCTCTCCTGTGCTTACTAACCTTAGCAAATCTGATCTTAGCAAACTTTCTAGCTGCTATAATCACATTGCCAGATTTGCCACTGACATGCCTTATAGGACACACCACTGCCTTAATCTAAAACACCTTGGATGGATAGAACTGCCTAGCCCACTCTAGTTAAACCAGCTTATAGTGGCATATAAAATTCTCAAACATCCAGGTAACACCCCAGCACTGGAAAATACAATCATCCCATACAGCAATCTCGGCTCACTCCGCTCATCTAATAGACTGCTTGTACAAACAGTCAAATCCAATAACTCAGCTGGTAATTCTCTATTCGCTAACACTGTTGGTAAAATGTGGAACTCCCTCCCTGCCAACCTTACTCTCGTGACCTCCTTAGCCCAATTCAAGAAAAGGCTCAAACCCTATTTCAGATCACACTGGCTATGTCCATGCTCTAGCCCCGATTAGCTCATTACTCTCAAACTGTAAACTAAAAATCATCTAGGTAACTCTAGCTGAGTAAAAATTAGTATGCATATTACCTTGTTTTATTCTGGATTTGATGTAACTGTATATTTGTTTGTCTGAGTAAGTCCACAAAATGATGCTTTTATCGTGATTAATATCATATGTAAATATTTTTCTGGATGTATGTATGCTGGAGCTTTAACAGGAGGTATGTATATCATCTCAGTTAATTCTGCATTTGATGTAACTGTATAACTAGCTTGTCTGAATAAGTCTGCAAAATAATGTTTTTATCATAAATAATATTATACGTAATATTTTTCTGAATGTATGTATGCTGGAGCTTTTCTACCTGGGCCTCTACTAAAAATGGACATGTATCTAGTCAGACTATCCTGGTCAACAAATGTAAAATAAAATAAAAAATAAATAAATAAAAAGACACCCGATCTCCACCGCTCACTACACAACATACCACGGATAGTCCACACACCTGAGCCTCACAGCCACTAAGGCTTAACCATAAACCCAACATAATAGTCATAAGAGACTCCATTGTGAGACACACAGATGTGCCTCTCACAAGGCTGGATAAGGAGAAAGTCACAGTTAGTTGCCCGTCATGAGCCAGAATCTGCCATATCACATGCACAGTCAAGTCTCAACAACAGTTACTATTATGACTCTGACATAGTCCATGTTGGCGTGAATGACTTCAGATGTACCTCCCTGGACTATATGAAGAGAGACATGATTGAACTCACTGAATATGTGTCTCAGACAGGTATGTCCCTAGCCTTAAGCAGTGTTCTACCATCACCCAGAACAATGCCTCAATACAAACAGAAAATGATTGACTTTAACAAATGGCTTAGTTTCTGGTGTCATTCCAGGGGGATCCAGTACTTGATAGCCTGGGAAGATATGATCGACAGACCATGATGCTTTGCCACAGATGGCCTGCATCTGTCTCACTTGGGCTTCAGGCTTCTAGCAAAGGTTCTTTCCTCCCCCCACAGTGCCTTTTTTAGGAAAAGTGATGAGATTAAAACTACCAACATAAACATTTCAACAAAACAGAAATTAAAGGTCATGATGCTAAATGCTAGGAGTCTAAACATTAAACTGCCCTCATTGCAAGCATTCTTAATCCTGGAAAATGCTGACATCTGCACAGTCACAGAAACCTGGTTCAAAGCTGTGGAGAGCATCCCAGCCTTACCTACATCCTATCATACATTCAAACCCCAAACTGTGGGCAATAAAGCCAAAGGAGTTGGAGTTTCAATATATATTAAAGACATACACACCTCCAGGGTAGTCAAACAGTATGACACACAGGAGGCACTCCAGGTGCTGTTAACCCTTGACAAGATCCCTATATAAATCATAGCTAGTTACTGGCCCCCAAATCTGACTCAAGATGCCCAATCTGCCTATCTGGACCTCTTTGACTCAAGATTCAACCCTTTACCCTGATCCTGGGTGACTTTAACTACCCAAACATAGATTGGAAGAACTACTCATGCCAGAACACAAATGCCCAGAGATTTCTCGATTTTGTCACTGCAAATGCCTTTGAACAGCTAGTTGATACTCCCACAAGAGGTGATAATATCTTGGAATTGTATTACCCAACATTAGTAACCACTGCAGCATCCCTGCAGTATCATCCTCCCTGGTAAGATCTTACCATAAAGCGGTCACTTTCGAAGTCACCATCACCTCCTACCCCCCTCTAGCTAGAGTCAAACAAAAAAACTTCTCCAAAGCTGATTACAGCCTCCTGAGGGATGGAATAAACAGCTTCACAGCCCCCTCCTCCTTTCTAGAAACTGGCACCAGTATCAAAAATTACAGCAAAGCACTATACGAGCATTTCTATAGATGCATGGAATCAGGAATACCAGTCAGGACTAAATAATCCTCCGCAGGGAAGAGTAAACCTGTCTGGTGGACATCTGCAATAAATAACCTCTATAACAAAAGGAAAATATTGTTGTCCAGGACCAAGAACAGTGATTTTTTTTTTAAACTACTATCCACTCTGCTACAGGCCCCATGAGGAGCTCAGTATCTCTCCAACCTAACACCACTCTTAAGTATTCAACTGCAGTACCACCTTTATCATTCTTATAAGAAAAGCACAGTCCGGGTCTCAACTGTCTGCAAACAGTTAAAGTTAACTTTGAACCTAACACCACTCTTAAGTATTGAACTGTGGTACCACCTTTATCATTCTTATAAGAAAAGCGCAGTCCAGGTCTGAACTGTCTGCAAACAGCTAAAGTTAATTTTGAGTATGTGTCTACCTGTTTGAGCCAATATTCATGTTCCCCTGGAGAGCACTCTGCTTTGGCTTATAAGCAGCCCCCCCCACACACACACTCATCTTCCATTTTCTCTCTTATTCCCCTCTGTTAGCAAATAGTATACATAACTGATAAATACTGTGTGTTTGTTAATTTAAACTGAGACCACAGTAGCCTACTGATACAAGGTTATCCTGTTTTTCCACCTGAGAAATGGTTAAGAAATGACTTACAGTTTCAGAGCAGTCCTTGGTCAATTCTGATTGTTTCTTAAACACAGACTTGTCTTTGCTTTGGCTCATTAGCAGCAGTACAAAAGAACTGCCTGCTCACACCCTTGTTCTCCCCCTCCCCCTTCCCTGTTTATTACCTTAAGCCATTCCCAAAGTTAAAGAAATATTAGCTGTGGCAGGCACCATTTTTAAAACTACAACCACCCTTTGAGCACCTCATGCTTGGCTCTGCCATAGAACTTATTAAAACTGCCTGAACTGGGGCACAGCTAACTGATAGTTTGTGGAAATACAGGGTACCTACCTGAGTCTCCGCATTCACTATCATATGTTCATTTATCAGTGCGCTGTGTTACCTGATTGTTTCTCGCCCTCAGTGGTTCTACCTTTATTACACTCACAAACCCCTCCCATCTTTCCAATAGCAAACCACAGCGCTAAACCCAACACTACCTCCTTCATCTTCCCACTACTATCACTCCTACTCAGCTAACATGTACAAGAATACCATACCTATGCTCACTGCATATCTTACATCCTACCAAAACTCCATCATTCCCCCACTCAACCACTACCACTGTACTACTACTCACACCACCACTCATGTCTCACCCTCACTCGGCTCCCCTCCCACCAACTCAAGAACCTTCCCTACACACCCCCCGCATATTCTACCAACTATATTACTCAGACATAAAGCATCCCTACAACTTAACATAGTAACCCTCCCACCATACCTATTACCCACACAGCACAATCATAAAGTTTCCCTAATAATCAAACACATTCAAAAACTGAGAAAACTGAATCACCTCATGCATATCAAAACTAGCCCTAAGTGGAGACATCCACCCCAACCCTGGCCCTACCATCTCTAACCCCAATCCTCATAATCAGACTAGAAACCACAACTTCTCCCATATCACAGTCAATAGAAAGTCAAGTGACTTCCTTCTACTAAGCCTAAATATTAGAAGTATATCCAACAAAGTTCATGAACTCTATGCCACCATAAACTTGTACTTCCCAGATATAGTCATCCTGACAGAAACCTGGCTAAAACCTCACATTAACAGTGAGCAAATCCTCCCTACCGGTTACGGCATACTAAGAGTAGACTGGCTAAACAAGAAAGGAGGCGGTGTAGCTATAATATTTAAACAGCTTCTAAACATCCAGATCTTAAAATCATCAGCTCCACAAATAGGCAATGAAGAAATAATATATACCAACCTCAAAATAAACCAAAACAAAACCATCAACATAACTGGATGCTACTTCCCACCTGGCCAAAACATCCCTCCACTAGAAAACCTCCTCAGCTAATCTACCCACCATCTCCCCCAAGAAACTATAATTTTAGGTGATTTCAATATTGACTGGCAGTCCTGTTCTGGCAACCATCCAAGACATCATGTAAACCTTCATGGCTTCACTCAACTAGTCCGTCACCAACCAGGATAAATAAAAACTCCAACAAGCACACTACCCTGGATTGGATACTAGTCAATAAGAGCCCCCAGTCATATATAACAGGCTGCTTATCAAATAGCGAACCACAAAGCAGCCAGATGCAAAGAACAACAAGCACAGTATCCACCAACAAATTTAATAAAAACTCAAATCTCTGACGTCTCGGCCAAAGCCTTCAAGGAGAATACTTAATAAATTTGTTGGTGGATACTGTGCTTGTTGTTCTTTGCTTATCAAATAGCCTCAGTGATCACTTCCCAACATTCCTACTCAAAAAATACCTATACCAAGCTAAACCTGTCATGTACCGTCAAATACGTAAAAAACTAAACTTTAACCCACTCAACATTCATCTCATCCCTCAAAGAATGTAACTGTCATCCTCTAAAGTACCTCAGTCTTGATGATGCAGTTGAATTTTTTAATACTACCTTCCTGAGCATCCTTAATTACCATGCGCCCATAAGACTTTCCAGAACCAAAGCACAACCCTCCCCATGGCTACAGAAAACCACTAAGTCAGAAATGAAAAACAGGGATAAGGCCTGGGAGCACTGGTGCAAAACCAAACCCCCTCAACTAGATAGAAATTTCTAGAACTACCTAATAGAGTAAAAAAACTAATAAAGCAGGACAAATTCTAATACTACCAGTCTGCCCTAGACTCCTCCCAACACAACCCCAAACAATTCTGGTCCTCCATAAACTCCATCCTCTACCCAGGTAAAGTCAGTACCCCTCCTCCTAACATCTCTCACTCCTCCAAAAATATTGCTACCTCAGTCAACACACACTTCACCCAAACCATACTATCACTAGCTAAACAACACAACCCCCCTCCCCTCCAACCCACAGCTTCAACTAGTAATCTCCCCACTGCCTTCTCTTTTTCTCCTGTAACTACCTCCAACATAAAAAAACTCTTAACTAAACTTAAGCCCACCAAATTAGCAGCAGACAATCTCCCAAGTGAATACCTACAAATCACAGCTGATGCTCTGGCCTACCCAGTATCCATCTTGATTAACCGATCTCTGTCAGAAAGTTACATTCCCACACTATGGAAAGTTTCACATATAATTCCCCTCCACAAAGGCGGCCCCTCCACAGAACTAACCAATTACCGCCCCATAGCTATTCTCTCTCCACTCTCCAAAATACTAGAGAAATGCATTCACTCTCAGGTCTCAGACTACCTCCTTACTAACAACCTCCTTTCCAATACTCAGCATGGTTTCCGACCAAACCATAGCACCACCACTGCCTTATTCTCCTTTACTAACACTATCCTTCAGCTTGAAAACAATGACTATCTCTCCTCTGCTACTTTCCTAGACCTATCTAAAGCATTTGACATGGTCCCACACAAACAACTTATCTCTGTCCTCAATAACCTATCCTTCTCTCAATCAGTCACCAACTGGTTTCAGAGTTAACTGTCTGACCACTAACAATCCGTTGTATGGCAGAATGACATATCTCCACAACTACCTGTCTCTACAGGGGTTCCCCAAGGATCCATCCTTGGACCCCTACTCTTCTCTATTTTCACCAATAATCTAGCCTCTGCCACCAAACATGGCACACTCATACAATACGCAGATGACTCAACCATCATCTGCTCAGCCCAGTCCCTACCCGAACTGCAAAAAGTCACACAGGAAGCCTTTTCCTCTGTTGAAACTTGGTTATCCGATGCCCAATTAATACTCAACCCAAACAAAAGTAAACTACTCATCTTCCAACCCACCAAACATACTCAAAACAACTCTCACTTTACCATCACAGCAAAAGACAACAGCACTATTCACCCAACAGAACACACCAGATTGCTAGGAGTGGAAATAGACAATAAACTAAAATTTGACATTCACATATCCATGACCATAAAAAAGTCCACAAAAAACTAGGAGTGTTATACAGAAATAAGCAACTTCTCACCAAAGCAGCAAAGATTTCAGTGGCAAATTCCCACCTTATCTCCACCCTACTTTATGCCTCTCCAATATATACCAACCTAAGGCAATGCGATCTAAACAAGCTAGAGACCTGCTACAACAAAATCGCCAAATTCACCACAGGAGCATCCTACTGTAGTCACCACTGTCTCTCACTTGCTGAACTGGGCTGACTTGAACTCCCTCACCTCCTTCAATGGTATCAACTCTCACTCTCCCACAAACTAGTAAACCACCCACTAAATGTCCTATTCCTCCAGAATCTTCTCCAAGCCTATCGCACCACCAGACCACTAAGATCCAGCAACAAAAATCACTTGCAGATCACTAAAGCCAGTAACTCTGCTGGTGAAGCACTATTCTCTTGCGCCATAGCCAAATTATGGAACTCCCTCCCACCCACAATTACCTCCATACCATCATGCACCCACTTCAAAACTTTACTAAAAGCACACCTAAAAACATGCTGGCCATGCCCTTGCAACTCCAACTCTAATATCACCCACCCCATCCAACCACTACCTTTCTTTCCACCCCACTAACTACCCTGATGATAGCAAGCTCAGATGCTCATAAGCCTACTACTTATTATACAGCAGGAACTTCTTATTGTAACAATTGTTGATGTCTATGTACTTCGCAGATAAAGATTCAAGTTGTCTACTGATGTACTATGTTCTTCATCTGTAACTATGTTTGTAATTAATTGCTATGTTAATCAAATTGTTAATAAACACACTAAGACATACTCGGAGGCTCTGAGTAAAAATTTACCTAAACAGCAAAGGCCTCCAAAGCAGACACCCAAGCAACTGCAAACTCAAGACACCACACAAACAACACATAAAAAACAAAATCAGTGTGCAAAGCAGTCACTGCCCTTAAGGCCAAATACAACACCAAACATACTTGTCATAGGTGACTCTATAGTCAGACACACTGACGTCCCACTCACCAGGCTGAACAAGGAGAAGGTCACGGTAAGCTGCCTATCGGGCACTAGAATCCGCCACATAACACAAGCACTCAGGTCACTCCACGGCAAGTACAAGTATGACACAGTCATTGTCCATGCTGGTGTGAACGACCTGAGACGCACTCCCTGGACTACATGAAAAGAGACATAGAGGAGCTCTCTGATTATGTAGCCCAGGCAGGTATGACCCTGACCCTGAGCAGTATCCTTCCTTCACCACGAATGATGCCACAATATAGTGACAAGATGATCAGCTTTAACAATTGGCTTAATTTCTGGTGTCATTCAAAGGGGATCCAGTGTCTGTCTGCTTGGGATGACATGCTTGACAAGCCACGCTTGCTTAAGGGACGGCTTGCACCTGTCACCCCTGGGATTCCGTATATTGGCTAAGGCTCTTGCCACCCCCATAGTGCCTTTTTTAGGCAAGGCTCAAATTCTAAACCTACCACCCTAGAAAACAAAAACGGGAAGAAACTAAGGGTAATGCTGCTCAATGCCAGAAGTCTAAATCTCAAAATGCACGCACTCGAGGCCCTTCTCAGTATGGAGAACATTGATGTCTGTGCTGTGACTGAAACCTGTTTCATGGCTCCTGAGAGCACCCCGGCACTATCAGGTTTTACCTCATATCATGCGTTCCGGCCCCAAAACCCAGACCATACCACAAAAGGAGGGGGTGTATCCATATTCATCAAGGATACCCACACCTCCAGGTTGGTGGCTACGCACGAAGCATCGGAAACCATCCAGGTGCAATTAACCATAGGCAAAACTGCTCTACAATTTGTAGCATGCTACAGGCCACCCTCTCAAACTCAGGAAACCCACACAGCCTTCCTGAAGACACTGGAGGGTATAAATGTATCACCAAACACCATCATATTGGGTGACTTCAACTACCCGAATATAGACTGGGAACATTACTCAAGCCCCAACTTTCTAGCCCAAAGGTTCCTGGAGTTCATAAATTCAAATGCCATGGAACAACTAGTCACCGTCCCACAAGAGGAGAAAATATACTAGATCTCATCATCACAAACATGGGGACAAAATGCTCCACACGGAAGTATATCCCTCTTTGGTGAGATCAGATCATAAACTAATCTCACTAGAAATCCACATCCCGCCCCCACCCCAAACAAAAGACCACAGTGAAGAACTTCTCTAAAGCAAACTTCACACTACTCAAGACAGGTGTGGTATCCTTCAAGGCCCCCGAGCCAATGGAAACCACAACCCAAGCTGCGGAAGCCCTTACAAATGCCTTCTATGAACACCTTCAGGACTGCATGGATCAGGCAATCCCAAATAAAACCAAGACTCTTTCCACCAAGGGCAAACGTCCAGTCTGGTGGACCCCAGCCATAAACAAACTTTACAATAAGAGGAGAAAGCTATTACATAATAGAGCAAAATCCCAAAAAGGGAAGGCATCTTTGATCAGTACTAGGAAGAAACTACGATCCCTCATAAAATCATCCAAGGCCAACTTTGAGAAAAAAATTGCCATAGATTCAAAAGACAATCATAAGGCCTTCTTCAGCTATGTCAGAAACCTGGGTGGAAACTCCCAGACATGCTCAGAATTAGTCCAAAATGATACAAAAATCACTGAACCCACAGACATTGCCAACATACTGGCAGACAGGTTCAGCGCAAACTTCACCCCCCCCCAAAAGGAGAAATAACTATCCCAACAGAGTGTAGCCTCCCAGACATCTCAAATGCGCAGGTGAAAGCTGCTCTCTCTAAAGCTAAAAACACAGCATCAATGGGACCGGATGGTGTCCCTGGCTGTGTGCTACATGAACTCAATGAAGAACTAAACCCGCACATAAGGCAGCTGTTTAATCTTAGCTTTACCACAGGATATGTGCCCAAGGAGTGGCGTACGGCAACTGTGGTCCCACTCCACAAAGGCGGTGCCTCTACGGACCCTGGTAATTACGGCCCCATAAACTTAACAAGCCTGGTCTGCAAAGCTATGGAGGGAATCATAATGGAACTCATAAACAAGGACATAGGGGACTTGCAGACCTTGGACCCAACCCAGTTTGGCTTTGTCAAGGGCAGATCTTGCCTTTTGAACTTGGTCGACTTCTTCGAAACAGTTACCAAGGCCATTGATGAGGGAAAGGCAGTCCATACAGCCTACCTTGACCTTGCAAAAGCTTTCGACACAATACCCCACTCGGGTATCATAGAGAAACTTACCAGCTTAAATGTAAACCCATATGTCACAAGATGGGTTGCAAACTGGCTAAAGGACAGAACCCACAGGGTTAGAGTTGCTGGAGCCATGTCAGACTCCAAGCCGGTTACAAGTGGTGTCCCACAGGGCTCAGTCCTTGGCCCCCTATTGTTCGGCATCTACTTCTCAGAAGTACAGGCAAACATAGGAGGACTACGGCTGACAAAGTTTGCAGATGACTGCAAGCTGGGTGCCATAGTGGATAGTACATTGGACACAGACATCCTTCAGAGGGGTCTCACGGAAACTGATAGCTGGTGCCAGAGCCATGGCCTGAAGTTAAACGCAAAAAAGTGTATAGTCATACCCTTCGGGAAAAACAAGGTAAACCCAAGCTACCATATAGGTGGCAACCCACTAAGCACAGAAGAGGTTATCAGGGACCTGGGTACCCAGGTTGACAGTGGCCTCTCGTTTGACACTCACGTTGCTAAAGTGGTTCGAAAGACCTTCTACATTGCCCATCTTATCATGAAGGGATTCACATCCAGATCAAGTGAGGTCATTGTTCCCCTGTACTCTTCACTTATCAGACCAATGATCGAGTACAATGCCCCATTCGGGATGTATCTCACCCGACACCTGTAGCAATTGGAGAGACCCCAAAAGTTTCTCACCAAAAGGATAAAGGGACTCCAAAACCTGTCATATACTGCCAGACTGAAGAAACTCCAACTCTATTCAGTTGCATACCGTCTGCTCAGAGGTGACCTGGGCCTGACATACAAGGCCATGACCAACCCAGAATTAATGGACATGCTCCACCTCAAAAAATCCAAATCCACCAGAACCACTAGAGCAAGTGACTTAAACCTTAGCACGGATATAAATAGGATGTGCTGGAGGGATAGATTTATCACCCAGAGACTCCCCATGCTGTGGAATAAAATCCCGGTCCATGTGAGGCAGAGCACCTCGCTGGCTCTGTTCAAGAGAAATCTTGACCGGTGGATGGGAGATCGTAGGTTTACCCCGGGAATCATCTCTGTGTCACTGCTGGACAGAGGCACAACAAACTAATGGGCACATTATTTCTAACATAAGGGGTGGCGTAAGCCACATAACTTTGGGCTAGGCTTATAAATGCCTTAGGGCAGATAGCCTATTATAAACCTATGAACCTAATTGCTGTGTAAATCCAATGTAAATGTCTGTATATTTTAACTGTGGAGCTTTTCTCCCCGGGCCTCCGCTAAAAATAGACCTGTATCCAGTCGGACACTTCCGGTCAACAAATGTAAATAAATAAATAAGAAGGAGCAGGTGTCCAATTGGAAGCAATCTCTCCTTAGCCTGAACAAGCAAATAAGAGCATTAGTGAAATCCTCCAAAGCAAACTTTGAGTCCAAATTGGCCACATCTACTAGAGACAGTCATAAGGCCTTCTTCACATATGTCCGCAATCTCAAAGGAAGCACCCAGATTTGTTCAGAACTGGTGGTCAAGGACACCAAATATACAAATGCCATAAATATAGCAAACTGGCTGGCTGACAGACTCAATGAAAAATTCACCCCTCTGTCCCCCCATCAGTAATCAGGACATCCCCAGTACCTGCCCCCTTCCCCTTATATTTAGGGAACAGATCATTACTGCTCTCTCAAAGGCAAAAAATACAGCCTCCATGAGACCCGATAACATCCCAGGCTGCATCTTACATGAACTCGGGCAGGAACTTGCAGCATCATTAGGCACCCTATTCAACCAAAGCCTGAGTACCAGCTTCATCCCAGCTGAGTAAAGGACAGCCACTGTCATTCCTTTGCACAAAGGTGGAGCGTCCACCGATCTGGGAAATTATAAACCCATCAGCCTAACTAGCCTGATCTGCAAGGCCATGGAATGGATTATCATGGACCTCATTAAAAGAACAAGAAACCAAAACTTGTACTTGTCATGACCCTACCTAACTCCAGTACTATTCTGTAGTACACATTTCAATACAACTTCTCAGCATACCTTTTTACCACTCCAATACTATTACATTCTACCACAATCTCATACAATCCTCTCAGCGTATTATCTCCCACATATTTTTCTGTAACATCTCATTACATCTCTAGATGTCCCTTCCGCCCCATTCATGAACTTGCTATACACCTTACCACATCAGTTATACAGTAGCTACACAAAAAAAAAAAAATTCTGTTTTTCTTTGAAGTACAGAACTTATGTGTACTTGTAGTGTTTGCTAATAATAATTGTTTTTAATTGTAAACTAAACTGTTGTATATACTTAAACTGTCTGTAACTGGAGCTTTTCTCCTTGGGTCTTCACTGAAAATGGGCTGCTGGCCCAGCTGGACTAACCTGGTTAACAAATGTCAATAAATAAATATAAAAATAAATAAAAACATTGGCAACCTCCAAGCACTTGATCCTGTGCAGTTTGGCTTTGTCAGGGGGAGGCCATATATGTTAAATTTGTCCAACTTCTTTAAGACAGTCATCAAAGCCATGGACGAGGGGAAGACGGTGCATACTGTCTACCTTGACCTGGCCAAAGCTTTCAGCACTATTCCCCACTCGGACATAACAGATAAACTCTCTCAACTAGGCATCAATCCGTATGTTACCAGATGGGGAGCTAATTGGCTCACTGATAGAACCCATCTAGTCAAAATAGGGGAAGCCACCTCAAGCAGTAGACCTGTAACGAGCGGTGTACCCCAGGGTTCAGTCTTGGGCCTCTGTTATTTGGGATATACTTTTCTGAGGTGCAGGCCAAAACCAGTGGGCTATGGCTGACCAAGTTTGCAGATGACTGCAAGCTGGGCACTGTCATCAATTCCCCTAGTGATGTGGACATCCTCCAAGAGTGTCTCACCCAAACAAGCGACTGGTACCAGAAACATGGCCTCAAACTGAATACCAAAAAAATGAATCATCATCCCCTTCGGGGAGAGTGATGTCCCCACAAATTATCACATTAATAACAATGTCCTAAGCATGCAATCAGTCATGAGGGATTTGGGCACCCAGGTTGATAGCAACCTGACTTTTGACCACCATGTTGCTTCTGTGGTATGCCAAGTTTCTACATGGCCCACCTCATAAGTAAGGGTATCTCATCCAGGGACAAGGAGGTCATAACATCCCTGTATTCTTCTCTTATACAACCCATTATTGAGTACAGTGCCCTGTTCACATGTACCTCGCAAAGCACATACAGCAGCTGGAGAGACCGCAGAGGTTCCTCACCAGGAGAATCCAAGGCCTCAAAAATCTACCACACACAGATAGGCTAAAAGTCCTATCCCTCTACTCAGTTTCATACAGACTCCTCAGCGGTCTGGCATACAAGGCGATCTTGGACTCCGCCTTGATGGGACTGCTGCAGCAAGTCAAGATCCACTCAAGTAACCCACACACGCGGTCTCAACCTGGTCTGTGACACGAATAGGACTTGTTGGCGGGACAGATTTGTGTCCCAGAGACTCCCCCATCTGTGGAATAGACTCCCTTTCCCCATCAAACAGAATACCTCTTTACTCCTTTTTAAGTGCAACCTGGATAACTGAATGGGAAACAGGTGCTGACTTGTCTAAACATGGGCTAAACTCTTGGCTGTGCTTATAAGGGCCTCAGGGCCAATAGCCTAGTAACTTCCTATGATCTTCCCCTACCAGATATAAATCCTTCAGCTCTTTATTAATTGCTGCCCACAACCTCTCCTCTGATTGATAAAAATATGTCTATCCTGTGTATAAAATAAAAAGGACTAAAAACATTTTCATGATTTGTATCTTGCTGTCCATATCCATAAGCAAGAGCTTCCAGTTTCTCAGTTTTTGTATTATCCTTTGTTTCATCTCTTCTCACATACCCTTAGCTGCCATAACAGAATCCTTTTTTAACCAGTACTCCTAAGTACTTCAATTTATCATGTTCCCATAAATATAGGTATTGCTGAACTAATTTGTGTGTGGGTACTTAGTTTACAGCTATAGTCTTTGTTTTATCTTCATTAATTTTAAATCTGGAAAAGACATAAAACTGTCTCAGAATGTAAAACAACTCTGAGATGTCCTTTTCTGGTTTTATCAAGCCATCTCTTCTTGATTACCATACCAATTATATCCTTGAATTTCTGACTCCCTTAATTTCTTTGCCGATGGTTCTAAATATCATGCAAATAACAATGGGGAAAGAGGGCACCCCTGCCTGGTTCCTTAGTTCAGATGGAACTTATCAGAGAGAATCTCCACACTTTAATTTTTGCCTGCGATCCCTCATATATCCCTCTAATTAACCTTATCTTTGCTGGGAATACAAATGCTTCCATTGACCTACTCATAAAATCCTAGATTACTCTGATGAATGCTTTCTGTGCATCACAACCTACCAACAATAGTGGTATTTTCTTACATTCTGTTTCCCTCTAAATCATCATTGTTCTGCTGATGATGTGAAATGTTTGCCTCCCCCCCACAAAATCATATTGATCCATATCTATAAATTTTGTCAACACCTTTTACAATCTTTTAGCCATTATAAACATAGACACTTTGTAGTCATGGTTTAGAATTGAAATGGGCCTGTATAAAGCTTGATCTGATGGTTCTTCACTATCGTTCGTCTGGTCAGTATAAAACAGATGAACATTCATGGGTTCTGTTCAAGCAGCTTTACTACACCTAAACACATCAGAAATGAGGCTTTGTAACTTAAATAAACTTATAAACAGACTGACTACCACACTCATACATGTTAACACTCTGGCTATTCTCTCAAAAATGGCACTGCTGCCAACACGTGCTCTGTATTTATATGCACGTGCTACATCTGGAAATGCTTCTTAAAGGTGCATACACATGCTCTGATCCACATCCTCCCAATATGAGAAATAGTCCTTATACGAAATGACAGTATTCAATGACATGCAATTTACAGAATGCAGTTATACTGAACTAGTTATTTGACATGCAATCTTACAAAATAGACACATATAAAACAATTATGTCCAAGTTGCTATGTATTTTATACTAGGTCTGGAAATACGACCTGATCATGTAACATAAAAGTAAGAATTGGATCTAGCAACAAGAACTGTCATTAAGGAATGTTCAACTTCGGGGACATCTGGGACATCATCAGGAATGGGAATGGATACTGCGACATGTTCTTCGATATGAACATTGTCAGGGATGCTCTGAGATCTAGAGTCTGTATCAGAGGTACGATGCTGCAATATATCTCCTGATACAGGAAGAAGATGTCTGCAGTTTCTCCTGTACTCTGTACCCTCAGATTCCACTAAGTAGGATCTCGGCTCAGTACATATACCTCTCACTTGACCAATTCGATCAAAGCCATTCACTGTTTGCATCCTCACTGCCTCTCCTTCTTTTAACAGACAAAGAAATCTGCTCCTTTTATCATAGCTGGGCTTCTGAAAAGAATACTTCTTAAAAAGTTGGGCTTTGATTGCTCTGTTGTTTTTAACATTAGGCACCAACAAACTAGAACTGATAGACAAGGTTGTTCTGGTTTTGTTTGCCTAGATAGAAGTCTCTGAGCAGGCGAGCCAAGTAGGTTGTCATGGGTATATTTCTGAGATTGAGTAAATTCATAAAAACATTGGTATTGTCATGCTTTGACCTTTCTAGTAATTGCTTTGCATTCTGTACTACATGTTCAGCAAGGCCATTTGAAGATATTCAGGACTGCTAGTAACATGGATAAAGTCCCACTCTTTAGCAAATCTTTGAAACAATTGACTGGTAAACTGAGAACCATTGTCAGAAATAACTTTGTGTGGACTACCATGGACTGAGAAATGATGTTTCATCTTAGTAATAACAGCACTGGATGTTAGGTTAGATAGCAAATCGATCTCACACCAGTTCAAATAAGAGTGTACCAACAACACTATGTAATATTGACTGCTCCACTCAAATAAGTCAGTTGCTACTGTTGACCAAGGTAGTTCAGGAATTTGGCTTAGCTGAAGTGGCTCTTTTTGCAAATGCAGCTTAGTACTGTTGCACAATGAACAAGAAGAAAGCACTTTATCAATGTCTTTTGCCAGAGAAGGCCAAAACACTAGTTCTCTCGCCCTTCTTTTGGTAGAATCGGAACCTGGGTGGCCACAATGTAAAATCTGAATGTATTCATGTTGCAAGGAAGTAGGAACAACAACTTTTGGACCTTTGAAAATGATACTATCTTCCATCAGCATCTTGTCTCTGTATGGAAAGTAAGGTTGTACTTCTGGCAGTACACAGCATTGCTTTGACGGCCATCCTACATTGATGAAGTGGTTGAGCTTTTGCAAAATTGGATCAGTCTTTGTATGATCTCTCAGCTCATCAAGTCTCGTGGTAGAAAAATTATGCACTTCCATGACAGTAAAGTCAAAATTCTCTTCATCAAGCTGTTCTGTGGAATTTCTGGGCAATCTGCATAAGGTATCAGCCAGATAAAGAAGTTTACCTTTTGTATAGACTATTTTGAAATTATACTTTTGCAGTTTGAGCATCATTCTTTGTAGTCTTGCTGGAGCTAAATGCATAGGCTTCTTTAAAATAGTAATTACAGGTTGATGGTCAGTTTTGATCTGGATTGCTCGGCCATAAATATAATCATGGAACTTTGAACATGCGAACGGAATTGCCAAAAGTTCCTTCTCAATTTGAACATACTGCATCTCAGTTTGGGTAAGAGTTCTAGATGCATAGACAACAGGTCTGCCCTCTTGAAGAATAACTGCACCAAGACTGAACTTTGAAGCATCACAGGAAAGAACTACTGGCTTGTGGACATCATAGTATTTTAATGTTGGTGGGTTAGCAGTTGCTGTTTAAGGTTATCAAATGCTCTCTGGTGTTATTCTAACCGTGACCATGCAACATTTTTGTGTCAACTCTCTCAAAGGTGCTGGTAACTCACTAAAGTCAGGGATAAATTTGCCCAAATAGTTAACCATACCAAGAAGACACTGTAGAGCTTGGGCATTGTCTGGAGCTGGCATCTCAAGAATGGCTGCTTGTTTAGAAGGAGCGGGTCATAAGCCTGTACTGGTAAATAAATGACCTACATAAGCAACTTCTGATAGTCTGAATTTGCACTTCAGAGGATTGAGCTTTAAATTCACTTCACACTCTCTATCCAGAACTTTCTTGAGATTTCTGTCATGCTGTGCTTCACCATTACCTCCAACTAGTAAATCAACAACTATTATTGCACACAGGTAGCCTGAAAAAAATTGCTCCATTGCATGCTGAAAGACTTCGCTGGGAGAATTTATTCCAAAAGCCATCCTGAGGACTCTGTATCTACCAAATGGTGTACTGAATGTAGTCAGTAGTGAAGATTTACAATGAAGTATCACTTGCCAAATTGCACTCTTTGCATCTAAGACAGAAAAAAACAGTGGCATTTGGCATGAGGGTTGCAATCTCCTTGACTGTAAGCATAGAATGAAGAGGTCTTTTTAATGCCTTGTTCAAGTCTGTTAGGTCAATGCATATTCTGATTTCATCTGAATTTTTCTTATGAACAGCTACCATGGAAGATACCCACTCAGTTGGTTCTGTGACTGGACAAATCACACTTTGCTGCACTATTTTGTCTAACTGGACCATGATTTTGTCCTGCATGGCTACTGGAAGTCTTCTTGCTGGTCTGACCATTGGACTGACCTCTGGGTCTAACTTCATAGACTACACAACTGGAAGTTTGCCTAGCTTGTCATTGAACACATCAGCATACTCTGAGAAAATAGTAATAGTAAAGCTGGAACTGGAACATGTGCTTACATGATGTACTTCTTTGGTAAAAGAAAGCCGTTTCATTCTCAAACTGTCTCTGAGACTTAATAATGACTGCACAGGTGTTCGGACTACATAAAATTGCAAGCTGTAACAGTTTGCCAGCTGAATAATATGAAAGCACTACTGAACCTTCAGTTTGAATCCCTTCATCTCCATAAGCAGCAAGCTTCGCACAATTGACCAAATTAAGTTGCTCGCCAGGCCTCACTTTAGCAAATGTTTCTGCTGACATCACATTACATTACACTTTGAACCAGTGTTTACTTTGAGCTCTGTGGGTTTACCATTGATCAGGACAGTACAAAATACTTCATTCTTTGCCAATAAATCTACTGCATTAACCTTTTCACCGACCACTGATATACCATCTACATAGAAAGTAGGGTTGCAGCTCTCTATATGATCAACTTGCTTTTTTGAGTGACCTTTCTTAATAACTGAATAAAGCTTGCCTGATTTACAAAACTTTTGAAAATGATTCCAGTTTTTACACTTGTGGCATTGCTGACCAAATGTTAAGCACTTCTGTCTTTTAGACTCATGGTTGACTCCACAATGATGACAGTTAACAAAAAGACTTGACTTGGGTTTTACTGACTCACTGTCATACTGTACTGAGCATCCTTTTACTGAGCTAGTCCTGGAACTTGCTGGAAAGCTCCAGGTTCTCCCTGCTGCACCCACAGGGGTTGCAGCTGCCATGTGCTTAGGCCTGTTTCTGTTTGCCATGTGTTGCATGCTGTCTACATTTGGTCTAGAGGCTGCTGAAACCATGCTTTTATCACTTGCAAGCCTACTTGTGTGCCTTTATGTGAGTTAATGGATTTGACAAATCTCTATGATTTTGCTTAACATTAAATCACTGTCACAAAGAAAATCTTTCTCATTGCAGCATTATTAATACCACACACAAGCCTGTCCTTTATTAACTCATCTTTCAAGTCACCAAATCTGCACGTTTTAGCTTTATTTCTCAAGTCAGTGATATAAGCTGCAAAAGTTTCACCTGTCTTTTGGTCTCTTGAATAAAATAAATACCTCCCTAATGTAACATTTGTCTGGACATTTCTCTAAATTTACATTTTAAGCACTCAGGGTCTTCCCTTGATTCAGCCACTACCACAATATGACTGTTTTCCCCCCTCTCCTGCATATACTTCTGGTGCATACACAAATTAATACTCTCTTTCAATAGCTTCTGACCCAGCTAAGTTAAGCAAAATGAATGCCCTTGTACGTGCGTCTTTGTCAGAAAAAGCTGCTTGTATGAAAATATCGTATTCCTACTCAAATACTGTCCAATTCTATGCTATATTATGATCAAACACAAGTGGACTTGTTCTGCAAAATGCCTCTGCCATATCAACACACAGTAGTGAAGGTGCTTGAAATCATGTACATACACACACCAATATATGTATATATATATATATATATATATATATATATATATATATATATATGCCAGTACTTGTAATTATGCCCAATAACACAGCAAATGCTTTGAAATAACTGTACTTTGCCAAATTAGTCTCCATGGCACAAAAAAACTCTGAAATCACTGTATTTTACTTTGACATCACTGTACTCTGTGAAACCACTCCTTATCAGTGTAAGAAATGCTTCGAAATAACTGTACTTTGTAAATAAACTGTACACAATGGAAAAAGCTCAGAGTAAGAAACTCTTCGAGATGAATGCACTTTGCAAATAAACTGTATACAGCACAATAACCTTTCAAAATGGCTGTACTTTGTGAAATAACTGCACAGTGTAAGAAACTTGCTGACATGGCAGTCTGCGAATAAATGCACACAACACAAGAAAATTTTCAAAATGACTGTACTTTGGCTGCACTTTGAAATTTAACTGTACTTTGTACACAGCAATCTCTGAAATAATTTCACCGTAATAAAGCACACACTCTGCAAACACTTTGCACACTCTGAGATACTTTGAATAACTCTAGTTATACTTTGAATGGCTTCACTCAGTGCAAAATAGTAGTTTTTGCCCCAAACTTTTACTAAAAAAAAATGCAGTCGCCTTGCTCTTTAAGCTCAATTTTTCCCCTTTACTGTACTCGTTATGCCCTTTTCAATCTCTTATCATGCTCATTATACTTCTCTTGTGCCTGTTTTACTCTAAACATGTTCATTATGCAAGCCAACGATATTTCTGAGCCCCATATGCATAGTTTTACTAGTTTTATCAAATATTGTGGTTTTGAACATTTTGTTTAATTAATAATGCAGTCTGTGCCTTTCATTTGCTTAATAATATGTTTTGTGCTACTCGTTTAATTAATAATGCGTTTTGTACCTTATAAATGTGCCATTTCATTTTCTTTGCCAGATAAATCATTTGTCCAGTTTTATTTACTTTTAGCTCATTTCTGGCCCTTTTTCATTTGTCTGTGCTCCATTTCACTCAACCTGGTTAGTCTGCCTTCACCTTCAACTCTGCACTTCATGGCTCGAAGAAGTAGCTCTCCTAATCCCAGTTCTGACACCATGTCGCTCGTCTGGTCAGGATAAAACAGATGAACATTCGTGGGTTCTGTTAAAGCAGCTTTATTACACACAAACACATCAGAAGTGAGGCTTTGTAACTTGAACTTAAATAAACATATTAACAGACTGACTACCACACTCATACATGTTAACACTCTGGCTGTTCTCTCAAAAAATGGCACTGCTGTCTGCACGTGCGCCACATCTGGAAATGCTTTTTAAAGGTACATATACACACACTGATCTACATTCACTCTCTTTAGGTATTACATTCACCACAGCTTTCTTCCAGGATGTTGATGCTTACCCTACTTTTAAAATACCATCAAACAAAACCTTCCAGATCTTTATCACTTTTTTCCCTCCTAGCTTCCAAACCTCCATAGGAATAACATCTACATATTCCTGGAGAGTTTTCTGTAGATTGATTATACATCACCATTTTTATCTTATTTCCTCCTATCCTAAGTGTTAATAATTGACCTTCACCTACCTCTAAACTTGCTATATTTAATTCTTCCACAGATATTTCCATCTGTGCTTTTTCTTGATTTTTCACTTTTGTCTGCTTTATACCAATTTTTATAAAATTTCCAAAATATTTCTAATACCTCTAAAGGAGCTCTGATTATTTTCCTTTTTATAGGTCCTGTAAGCTTGTGAACAACCCTTTATACTTACTGTTGCCTGAGTCATTGTGCTAAAAGCTTTTGGGCTCTGGAGTTATTATTTAAAACAGTTGCTTAACAGCAATATTTCTAAATTCATGCATATTATACAGGCAGTCCCTTATTTTCTCTTTAGCACTCTGCAGCTGCACCTCTTCTTGCACTGTTAGAGTCTCCTTATTCTGCAAAACTTTATGCTTTGCCAGTCCCTCAAAGTAATTCTTGTGTGCGATCAATAAAACAGTGTATTTTATTCTGGTGAACCTTCCAGTGCCTTACTTTTGGCTATCAGTTTAATTTTAGCACTTCTTTCCACTTTCTTTGTTAATATAAGTACTTCCCTTTTCTTTTGTCCCAGATATTCTGCTGAATAACTATTCTGAAATCCTTTCTTTATCAAATTCACATGCTCAATACTTTCCAAATGTGTATTTTGTAGCATGCAATTTGCACTCTGCATTTCTTAATATTTGACTACTCTTTCTTTTTTGTATATACATGTGAGACCATTCACATTTCAAGATAATATAGAAAGTGTTTCCGTTATGATAAGAAGTTATTGTTCCCACCTGTTATGTATAACATATTTTTTTCAATGTCTGTTTTCAGCTTTTGTGTTACGTGCATGTACTAATGTTTAGTAGGTTGATCTTTTATACATTTATTTCTTACCATTTCCATTTGAAACTATGTCACATCTTACAAGGCTTTTTGCTTTAATGAAAACCCTCAAAAATAAATAAAACAAACCCCTAGAATACAACATAACCCATTAGCATTACAAACACACAAAATTATATGCATTTTCAAATAATGAAGTATAACCCTCCAACTAGGAACAGTTGTGTCAGATGGACAGCTTCACTCACTTGCTTTAGTTGACCAATAATAATGGTTATGCATGCTAAGATGCATAGTACAGCCTGTCCCTCTGCTTATACTAAGTGCTGTCTGTTTTAGCCTTATCTTTATTCCTCTCCTAGATGTATAAAATAAATTGAATGCTTTCAGAAAATATTAACATTTTATCTTAAAAAGTATTGCTTCCTATCAGCTTGTCTCCACAGAAACATAACAACCAGGTACATAGTTGCCTTGAACTACAATACTCTCTTGTTACACTGTGAATATTTATCTGCTAAAGGAAAAATGTTCATTACATTCAGTCTACTCTTATTTACTTCCTTCCACTTAAAACTTGTTGTTAGACCAAGCCAAGGGCATTAATCCAGTCATGCCCAAAGAAAAAGTAAGAAAAAGCATATAAACTCTACTTATATGATCTGTATACTTTTATATCCCATCCCCACCTCAACAAGCCAAGATTGCAACCTATTATCTTAAACATGCTCTTCTTAAGGATTTCTTCTCTTTTTACATTGCCATGTCTACATTTCTTAAAACTTAAAAAGAAGAAAGAAAGAAAGAAAGAAAGAAAGAAAGAAAGAAAGAAAAGAAAAAGGGGACACCTGTTTACTTTAGTACTTTTATAACACACAAAAATAACTGAAAATGCTTTGCAATATTACATGCGGTTTATGCTATGAAATCTTTCATAAAAATACTGTTAAGAACAAAAATTGTTTTACTTATAGTAACTTCTATCCCTCCTCTTCCCTTCTCTTTAATGTTCTTCCAAACATTAATGACATGAAGTAGGGCAAACCCTTTGGAGTCCTTACAAGTTTAACAAAGTAAAAAAAGTCCAATATTTCTAGTTTTTTAGTCATATTTCATTAACGTGATTGATGCTTTCTAATCTCAAATTTTCCATTACTTTCTGAGTTGTTGGTTTTCTTCCTGTTGATCTTCATCTCCCAACTCCAGTCTCTGGTTCATTTCCAATGTACTCCCAGTACTTCTAGTTAACTCAACTCCTGTGCTTTTCACTATCTCTCAAGCATTTAATTGGAACATTGGAAAATGTTTCACTGGCAAAATCTCTGTATGAGCTTTCTTATCAGAATAATTAGAATCAGGGTCCCCTTCTGTGTGATAGCTCACTTTTTGTTGGACAAACTTTTGTTTTTCCTTCTTAACCTGTTCTGCATCAGAAATGACTTTGATCCTCCTAGAAAAATATTCTGAAGATAGCTGGATACAGAAAACTGAATGTCACACCTGCCTCTCAACCTTCCCTGATTGCTGGAGTAATGTTGTTCCTATTCTACCTTATGTACAGTGAGTAATCATTTTCCACAAACACTCAATTGTCTCCAACTTTTAGTGCTTTGTCATTCTGCCACAATTTTGTCAGAATCAACTCTTTCAGCTGATGGATTTCATATTTAATAATACAGATCTTGACTGTTTTCTTGTGGTCAAATTTGGAACATAAATACTATTTGCCATTTCAATTAACAACTCCTGCTGTGGAATACCATTCCAGTTGCTTGTCTGTGCTTTCATAAAATTAATACAGTCTGTTCCTTCCGGTTTCTTTGGTACAGCAGAAAATCTCAGGTCTTCCCTATATGTTTTGTCCTGTAATTCTACCATTTATTAAAGCATCTCTTCTTCAGCAGTCTCACACTCAGCTAGCCTTTTTTTATTTCTATCTCTTATTGTTGCAGTTTTATGAGTGCATCTGAATATTTAAAGCTTCTTCCATTTTTTTCACCCTTTTATTTGAGTTGATATGCTTACTGGAAGTCATGTCTTCACCAAAGCTGGAGCCTAAACTACTTTTTGCTGAACAGATGCAGGATTCTTCACAGCCAGTGTCTTCTTGTAACCTCATGTAATTGATTTTCTTTAAGGCTCTCTATATTTCTTCTTTGCTGGCATTCAGGCAGTGCACTTATTAGCCAGTAATTGAAATTTACTCAAAAAGACAAATTAACTTTGAGCAAAGGAACTAGGCAGGGGTGTCCTGCCTCCCCTTTGTTATTTGCATTATATTTAGAACCATTGGCAAAGAAAATAAGGCACTCAGAAATTCAATGATATAATTGGTATGGCAGTCAAGAAAAGCTAGTTGTATTTGCAGATGATGTTATCTTATACCTGCAAAACCAGAAAGGGACATTACATTTGGAGACTGTTTCAATTTTGTATCAAATTTAGTAATTTCCAAATTTTCCACTACTTTCATTTTCTTTAAACATTTCTTGTACATACTGTACTATACTATTTATAATACTTCCCTGATTTTTTCCGTATTTATCATCTTACATTTTTTTATTTCTCTCATTACACAACCATCTTCCTGTACTAATCTACTTAAGTAACTTGATACTTCTTCACTTTTTCCTCATAAAAAAATATCTTTGCTTAGATAACAAATCTTATATTTTTTCTTGATTTCTTTCATATGATTCTTTTTCTTTGTCAAAGTACTTTCTATCATTATGCTATATATCTTTCAATGCTTTGTTATATGTTCTTTTATATTTTTCTTTCTCTACTTTCCCCACATGGTATTGCCCCTGTAAAAAAATATTTATATTTTCCTTAAATATCACCCACCATTCAGACCAATTTTTATAAAATGTTCTCATAGTAATATGATTTTCCATAACTGTATTAGTAATCTCTTTTTTCTTCATTCCATGCTTTTTCATTTATCCTTTTTATTCCTTTGCTTATTTTTTATATTCCTTGTTTTCTTTTTTCTTTAGCCATATTGCAAAATGATCAGACAATCCTGTTTCAACTACCTTCTCTTCCCCTATAACTAAAGCTTCTGATACTAATCTAATCTATTTCAGTTCTATACATACCCCTTTGTTAAGTCCATTAATTTTTGTCCCAAAGTTTTAACTTACCACATCTTATAACTTCTAACATCTTTCTTTTACCATTTCGTTTCGTTTTATTCTTGCCTCTTAAATCACAAAGTCTCCTGTTATTATAATATTCATATTTATCACTACATAGTCTAAAATCTGCTGAAATAAGCTTTCTTCTTCTTCTTTACAGTTAGTATAAGCATCCAATGTTATAATTCTATAGATTTGTTTCTTTCTTATTTTAAATCTACAGTGATTAATCTTTTCATTTTGGCTAAAGTTACATCTAATATCTTTACTGTAATTCTACAGAATACAGCTATTCTAGAACATCTCTCATTTCCCAAATTCCAGATTATCTTTCCTCCCCATAGTTTCTCTATTTGCAGTATTTTTTCATTTGTTAAAAATCTTATGTCTTTTAGTATAATTATATCTACATCACATGTATTACACCACTCCAAAATTCCTTTTCTTTTTACCATACTCTCAATACTATTCACATTTACAGAAAATACTCTAAAATTTTCATTTTCCCTTTTCCTTAGTTTCATGGTTTCATAAATTCACAGCTAATTAGTGGGCTAGCTTTCTTAATAGGCCATTCTAAGCCTAACCAGTTCCATTTCTGAAGGTGAGAATCAAACTTTTTATTTTGTGCCTGTGAGTCAAACACCTTAACCATTATACCAAGCCCCAATCTTTAGCTATATATATTCTTTTTCATCCATTTCTTTTCTTTTTCTCTTTTGCACTTATCCCTTTAATTTTTTCTTTTACCCTTTTGCCAATAGAATTCTTTTTCCCTTTTTACTACCTTGCAGTTTGTCTTCATCACTTATTTCAGAACCTTTGTCTATGCCATCTTTATTTTTTTCTCATCCAATTTTTCTTCTATTTCTACTACTTCTAAATGTTCTTCTCTTTGTTCATTTTCTTCTCTTTCTTTTTTCCTTACTGCTATTTTTATTGTTGTAATTTATCCATAAATGTCTGATTTTTGTTACATTTTTGATATTTCAATTAACATTTTTGCACCGTGTCCCATTTCCTCACAAATATAACATTTTCTTTTTTGTCATAGTTATTTATCAAATGTCCTTCTTTTCTACAAAAAAAAACATGTTTGGGTTGCCACCAGTATTTTACATCACCCCTATTCCCCTCCACATTTATCATGCTTGGTATATGTATATTTTTTCTCTTTCTATTTTAACATAATATTACAATCCCAGCCACTAGTCCATAAATCCCCTTTTGTCACAAACTTTTGCAATGTCAAGTACTTCTTTGCATAAAGCTTTCAAATGTCCTTTCAAAGAGTCTCTTTCTACCTCTTTTTTTTTGTTTCCCTGTTTTGCCTTCTTTTACTTTCTCTGCATATGTTTTCTTTTCATTCTCACCACTATTCTTCAGGATTGTCTCTACATCTTCCTTTTCTATTTTCTCCTTAATGTCCCCTTAGGAATCATCTCCTTCATTTTCTGGATCACTCTGCACCACCATTTCTTTAAGTAAATCATCCTGCAACCCTCCTGATTGGGGGGTTGTAATTATACATCCATCATTTACTGAGTCATCTCCATCAAACAGGTTTCTTTGAAACATTTCCTCAGAATCCTGTACATGTTCTCTTATCTCAGGGTTTGCTTTCTCCTCCATTTCTTTCACTACTCTATCATCTCCTTCAATCACCATCAGCCTCCCTGTTTCTCCAGGCTGCCTCTGCACCTGGAATGGAAACAGGAAATGCTCCTCCAAAATTAATCCCATTCACAACAAAGTGCTCCTCCAAAATGGGTCCCTCCTACAACAATAGCAAGTAGTTTTTTTTTTAATTTATATACACATAGCTTATAAACATTGCTTAATATTTACATATTCACATTATTTACATATATTTTCCAAACTTTTACATTTTATCCATTGTTTTAATTGTGTCCCCCCACCCTTTAATCCACAACCAGAATCATATTTTCTCTAAAATCTTTGCCAACACCTATTTTCCATTATACTTGATTTCATTAACTATTTCAGTCCATATTGTCCATATAACATAAAATATAATTCTGTCCATTTCTTTAGCTTCTTCTTGTTTTTTTACCACCATAAAAACAAATTAAATCATATTCATTTTTATTTGTTCTACTTTTTTATATTCCATTAACATATTACATTTACATATTTCTTTCCATAAATCTTTTGCCCTTATACAATTCAAACACACATGTTCAATAGTTTCATAGTCCTCACATGCATGACATAGTCTATGTTGTATCCTTTTATATGGCATGTTTGCCTTAACAGGCACATTTCATTTTATTGCCTTCTTCTTCTCTATTTCTAAATCTTTCCATGGATCAATATAATAAAAAGCTTTCATTATATTATTCTACCATTCTTTTCTATCCTTCTCAACTTTATCTGTTTTTAATTTCCATAACATGGTTTTATTTTGATACTCTTTAAATTCTTCATTTACATCTTCTTTAAGTCATCTACCTGCCTCCATTTTTTTTCCCAAAACACTATTGTTTTTGACAATAATATCAATATTTTCTCCTTTTATATAACATTTCAAGGCTTTATATAAGTTCATTGAGGGTGCATACAATATAGGATTCAACAATCCTCATCCTCCTTGTCCTTTTTTTCATATATAATATACCTCTCTTAACCGGATTCAACATGGAACCCCGTATAAAAGAAAATAATATGCTCATTAACTCTTTTTCATATTTTGTAGGAATCATTTAATAATTTGCTATTTAAGCGTTTTTTCCTACTACTATCGTATTTATTAAGTAAGTTTTCTTCCTATATGAAAAAAATAATGTCATATCTGTTATTTCTTTAAATATTTTCCTTTGTTTTTCTACATACACATTTTGTCCAAACTTAATTCCCAAAATTCCTATAAACTCCATATTAAATTTTATGTCTTTTATGTTTCTTATCAGGCCAAAACCTTTACTTTTTTCTTTATTATTACATAATCCAATGTCATTTAATAATACATTTTGCTTTTGAATGACTGTTTTCATATGATTTTTATCACTTGTGATTGTTACAATATCATACACATAGGTATACATTACTGGTAATTGTAGTTCATTCAATATTCTAAATCCTACCTTATCTGTTATTTTATTAATATTGCTTACTATCATATTCAAAATCAATGAAAATATAATACAACTAGCTGGACATCCTTGTCTTATTCCAGATGTTATTTGAAGCTCTTCACTAATCCGTCCATTGACATTAAGTTTAACAATATTTCTATCATAAACTGATTTAATTACATTTATTATTCATTTACTAATGTTATATGCCTTTAAGATATCCTGTAATATTTCATGTTGATTTCTATCATATGCTTTACTTAAATCTTCTATCATAATTTTTGCAGTAACATTTTTGTTTATGATATCATCCACCACCTCTTTAATAATCCATAACAAGTCTTGCACTCCTTTACCTTTTCTGCCAAATACAGTTTGCTCATAAGACTTTCCCATTCTATTTGTTAATCATTTAATTATGATTCTCATAAAAATCTTATAATCTGTATTATTTAAAGTTATAGGTCTCCAATTCCTTATATCATCTTTGTTTTTTTCCATATAAATTTTATAACCCCTATACATATTTCTGTATAATTTATTCCCATTTCCAACAGTTTATTCAATACTTCTACGAATTTAGCTTTTGCCAGTATTCCATATCATTATAAATATTATATTCAGTACCATATAAGCCTGTTTATGTTTTCATATTTGTGTCTGTTAACACTTCATTTAATTCTTCAGTACTTATACTTTTTTTCTAGATATATATTATCCTCCATATTTAATGTGCTTGTTTCGTATTTTTTTTTTATTTCTTTTTTGGTTTATAAATCAAATACATGTTCCTTAATTATTTCTTTTATACTTTCCTGTGATTTTTACTTGTATTCGTTCTTTATTCTTTAACTTTCTTCTTATTCTTTTTTTCTTCTTTAACTAATTTACTTAAATAAAGTGCTGTTTCTTCTTTTTTCCTTGTAAATAATATATTTGTTTTTATAACAGCTTACTGATCTTTATTTATTTTCATAATTTTACATAGAAAATTCTCTCCTTCTTTAATATGTTTTGAAATATTTCTTGAGTTAATATCTTATATGCTTTCTTTTTTTCCTTTCTCTTGTTTTCAATACATTCTAAAAACATACTTTATATTTTCTTTAAAGCTAATCCACCATGTGTTCCAATTTTTATAAAATTCTGTCATATATATATATATATATATATATATATATATATATATATATGATTTTCCCATAATGTATATAACACTTTCTTGTCATCATGTTCTAATTCTTTTTTGCCTAGTCTTTTAATTCATTTTCCTATTTTTATATAACCTTCCTTTTCATGTATTCTTATCCATATTACTAAACGATCAGAAAATCCAGTCTTTTTCACTCCTTGCTTTATAATTTTTAACCGTTCTGATGTCAAGAAATAATCAATTTCAGTCATACTCTCATTCATCTTATAAGTCCAATGACTATAGTCCCATACATATAACTTGCCATATTTCATGATTTCTTTAACTATTTTAACATCATATTCTTTTTATTCATTCTTAAATTGCAATTGAAATATCCTGCTGTTATTATATTCATGTTAACACCTACATAATTTAATAGCATTCTAGATATTTCTTTTCTTTTTTTTTTTTGATGGCATATGCATATAGGACAATAATTCTGAAAACATTATTTTTCCATCTTAAATCTATTTTAGTAATGCATCCTAATTCCACTGTTGGTGCATCTAATATTTTAATGTTATATTGACATAATATACATATGCCCGAGCACATTTCCTTTCCCATATTCCAAACAATAGTTCCATTCCATAATTTTTATATTTGTACTCTTTCTTCCAGTGTTAATCTAATATCCTCTAATATAATCACACTAGCATCTAATAATTTCACACCATTCTAATATACCAATTCTCCTCTTAACATTTGTCATACTATTCACATTAAGAGCTAATATTTTCAGTTTCTAACAAAGAAGAGGAGAGAAAAAAATAAAAGGAGGAACTCATCCTTTACCTTTTTATTATGTTTAACTAACATATCTTTGTATTTTCTTTTCCTTCTTTTAACTCTTTTTCCTATAGAGTTCTTTCATCTTTTCACTATTTGCCAATCCACATATTCATCTTCACTTCAACAATTGACTAAGCTTCTGGTGCCATTCTAAAGGGATCCAGTATCTGTCTGCCTGGGATGACATGGTCGACAGACCATGATGCTTTGCCAGAGATGGCCTGCACCTGTCACCCCTGGGATTCTGGATACTGGCTAAGGTTCTTGCCGCCCCTATAGTGCCTTTATTAGGCAAGGTTCAAATGACAAATTCACCACCATAACAGGAACAGGTAAGCAAAAACTGAGGGTGATGCTACTCAATGCTAGAAGTCTAAATCTCAAAATGCACTCACTCGAGGCACTCCTTAAAATGGAGAACATCGATATCTGTGCAGTGACTGAGACCTGGTTCAAGGCTCCAGAGAGCACCCCTGCACTACTAGGCTATAACTCATACCACACTTTTCAGCCATGTAACCTGGACTGGAACACCAAAGGCAGAGGTGTGTCCATATTCATTAAGGATATCCACAGCTCCAGGCTAGATGCTCAGCATAATGCAGCCGAGGTTATCCAAGTGCAACTAACTCTGGGCAAAACTGCAATCCAAATTGTAGCTTGCTACAGATCACCCACCATGCCCCAGGATTCCCACTCCTCTTTTCTTGATGTACTGGAAAATATTAGGGTTCAACCAAACACCCTAATAATGGGCGATTTCAACTACCCCACCATTAACTGGGAAAACTACTCATGTACCAACTCCTTCGCTGAACGCTTTCTTGAATTCATAAACTCCAATGCCCTGGATCAACTTATCCACACCCCCACCAGGGGCAACAATATCCTAGATCTAGTCATTACCAACATGAGTGACCGGAATTCCACACCTGAAGTCAATGCCTCATTGGTCCGATCCAACCATAAGCTAATTACCCTAGATATCCACATCCTGCCCCCACCCCTTATTAAGGAAACCATGGTAAACATTTCTCCAAAGCCAACTTCATGCTTCTTAAGACAGAAGTGGTGACCTTCATGACACCCATGCAGATGGACTATACAGTTACAACTATTGAATCCTACATAAGTGCACTTTATAAGCACTTACATGAGTGCATGGATCGTGCTATCCCAAACAGAACCAAGACGCTATCCTCCTAAAAAAGGAAGCTGGTGGTCCTCTGCCATAAACAAACTGTACAACAGAAGGAAGAAACTGTTGCAAAAGAGAGTAAAATTCCATGAGTGGAGGAGCTCCCTGGTCAGCCTCAGTCAGAAGCTGCGATCCCTGATAAAATCCTCCTAAGCTAGTTACGAAAACAAAATTGCCACTGATTCTAAAGATAACCACAAAGCATTCTATAGCTATGTCAAGAATCTCAATGGCAACACTCAGATCTGCTCTGAGTTACAGCACAATGGCACTAAATATACAGACCCAACTGATATTGCCAACATCCTGGCACATAGGTTCAGTGCTAACTTTACCCCCCTCTCACCCCCTAAAGAGCCCATCTCTATACTGGAAGAATGCAAATGTCCTGTAATCACGGCTGCACAGGTAAAAACCACATTCTCCAAAGCCAAGAATACAGCATCCATGGGACCAGACAATATCCCAGGCTGCGTTCTACATGAACTACAGAACAAAGTGGCACCCCACCTAAGTACCATGTTCAATCATAGTACCATGTTCAATCATAGCCTCACCTCAGGCTTTGTGCCTGCTGAATGGCACACAGTGACAGTTATCCCACTCCACAAGGGGTGAGCCACCATGGACCCCAGGAACTACCGCCCCATTAGCCTGATGAGCCTGGTCTGCAAGGGCATGGAATGTATCATCATGGAACTTATAAACAAAGACATTGATAATCTCCAGACTCTGGACCCCACCCAGTTCGGGTTTGTAAAAGGCAGATCATGTCTCCTAAATCTGACAGACTTCTTTAAAGCAGTCACCAAAGCCGTAGAAAAGGGTAAGGTGATTCACATAGCCTATCTAGATCTTGCCAAGGCTTTCGACACCATCCCCCACTCTGGAATTATAGATAAACTCACTAAACTAGGTATAAATCCCTAAGTCATAAGATGGGTTGCCAACTGGCTCACTGACAGAACCCACACAGTGAAAGTACCAGATGTCAGACCAGTGACAAGTGGAGTACCACGGGGTTCAGTCCTGGGTTCTCTCCTGTTTGGTATCTACTTCTCTGAAGTACAGGCTAACACAGAAGGTCTTTGGCTAACAAAGTTCGCAGATGACTGCAAACTAGGAGCCATAATCGAAACTCCTAACAATGTGGACATCCTACAAAAGGGCTTCACTGAGACAGATGCCTGGTATCAAAACCATGGCCTCAAGCTCAATGCCAAAAGTGCATTGTCATCCCCTTTGGTAAAAACTCTGTACCCATGAACTACAACATAGGCGGTAGTATACTTAACACCAAAAGTGTGATAAGAGACCTTGGGACACAGGTGGACAGTAGTCTCTCCTTTGATAATCACATCGCCACAGTAGTCAGTAAATCCTTCTACGTGGCACACCTCATCACAAAAGGTTTCTCATCCAGAAAAAAAGAGGTCATTGTTCCCCTCTACTCATCACTCATTAGACCCATTATAGAGTACAACGCCCCTTTTGGTATGTACCTCACAAGACATCTACAACAACTGGAAAGGTCGCAGAAATACCTCATAAAAAGGATTACCGGCCTCAAACAGATGCCCTACGCAGATCGTCTCAAAAAACTCCAGCTTTACTACGTTGCATATCGCCTACTCAGAGGTGATCTCTGCCTAACATACAAAGCTATGTCAAACCCAGAGCTGTTGGACATGCTCCACTTAAAGAAATCCCAATCCCTCCGAGCTACACGCTCTAGGGACCTAAACCTTGTCACCACAATAAACAGAACATGCCGGAGGGATAGATTTCTGTCCCAGAGACTTCCCATACTCTGGAACAAACTACCTATATATATCAAACAAAGCTCCTCATTAGCACTCTTCAAGAAAAATCTTGATGATTGGATGGGAAATAGGTAATTCACCCCAGGGATCACCTCTGTGGCTGTGCGCGACAGTGGCACAGGAAAATAATTTTCTTGGGTGGCAAAATCCAGGGTACCTTTTTGGCTGGGCTTGTATAGGCCCCAGGGCCAATCGCCTAGTACCTACCTATGAACTTATGAACTTGTATCAGTTTTTTTCTTCCTCTCCTTTATTTTTACCTTCTTTAGCATTTGTATTTGTAATCTTGACTACCTCATTCTTATTTACTTCTTGTTTTGTTTCTTCTTCCTGTTCCACATCTTGTGAAACCTCTTCTACAATCCGTTGCTCCTCATTTTCACAATCTAACCAAACATGTCGTGTATTACCACACTTTTTACATTTCATTTCACATTATTTTGCTTCATGCCCTGTCTATCCACATATAAAACCTTTCCTTTTGTTACATTCACTAATCAAGCGATCATCTTTTCTGAAAAAGAAAAAAAAAACAGGTTTTAGGCTGGCCCCTATATTTAACAAAACCTCTATTACCATTCACATTTAGTTCACATTTGTAACACTTGGTATATGCTTCACACTATTTTCCATTTTCAGTATAACCCCACATTCCCAACCTCCGGTCCACAGTCCTCTGTCATCATAAATCTTTGTAGCGTCTATCACATCTTTGAAAACAGTCATTAAATGTATTTTTAACTCAGCAGTCTCTACTTCTTTCCTAAACCGTACCGTTATCCTTTTCTTAGTTTGTCCAAAAAATGCTTCAATAACATATTCTGACCAAGGATAGACATTCTTTTTTAACTCATAATTTCCTAAGAAATTGTCTATATATATTGTCCATTTTCAAATAATAAGTTAAAAAATGCTCTTTATTAATCAAAATAAATGCTCTTACCTCTTTTGCAGAGACACCCAATGGTGCAGTCAATGAGTCCCATACTTCATACATGTCAATTCTTTCTTCCTTTTTACTGCTTATTTGAATGGTAGACCCTTTCTTAACTGCTTTCTTTTCTTCTCCTTTTCCTTTTCATTCTTTAACAGTTTGTGCATAGGTCTTCTCTTCTGATTCACTTTTCCTTCCGTCTTCTATCTTCTCCATTACCTCACTCCACAATGCTACTGCCCCGTTCTCCAGCTCACTCAGATCTAGTAACTGTCCCAAATAATCATCCTGCAACCCCCTAAACTGGAGGGTTGTAATAATACATTCCGTTTGACTCTCCAACTCACTTTCAAATGGCTTCTGCTGATGCAACTCTTTGGTGTCAGCAAGCTGTTCATCCACAACATCGCTCGGCTCCAGATTCTCCTTTTCCTCAGATACAGGCACTTTGACAATTTTTGCATCCGCCTCCACATTTGGTAGCGATTCTACCATAACAGCTCCTTTGACAAGGTTTCTTCCTCCATTGCTATGCTACAACATGCCACTGACAACATACAATTTCCCTGTACACCCGAGGACAGAGCTATAACTGTGCAGGATTTTATCCTGTAGTACACTACTCTGAAGTCTTGGGTGCCATATACTACATGCACATTGAAATCAAGGCACCATCTGGGGAACAGGTAAAGGTGTACATAAACAGACAGGGCATAACTGCTAGGTAATGTGCAATAAATGCTAAGGGAATCATACTGAACGTATGTGCTGGCAACTCAGACAGTTATGATTCCCATATCTGGCACAACTCTCAACTCTATCAGAGGTTTTCTGGCGGGGAGGTATTCCACAGGGTCATTTACGGGGGGGGTGCAGCTGATCAGAAATGCACACACTCACCAACGAAGACAATAATGAGGCACACGTTCAAGCAAGAAATATCACAGTGTGTGGTTGGGCTCCTGAAGTCATGGTTCTGGTGCCTAGATACATTTAGAGGAGCCCTGTGGTACAATCCTCGCACTTGTGCTGACATTTTCACTGTCTGTGACATCCTTCACAATATTATTCTGAGAAAATGGTTTCAGCAGGAACACCAAGGGGAAGTGGCACACATCCCATCAATGGCAAGGTCACTACAGCCACAAGCAGGTGAGGAGTCAAAGGGAGAACCACCAGCCACTGTGGGTGTTAGTAGACAAAGGCGTGCACAATATGCCCTCGACCTGGCCAAGAGGCAACAGATAGCACACATGCTCAGAACCTAAGCGGATAGAACTTTAATCTTATGCATATATATATATATATATATATATATACTGCTGGACTATGAAGGTAAGTGTTGAAGCTGGAATATGAAAATAAATGGCTAAGAACACAAATGAATGACATATCCATGTATACTGTTACTTGCTAATGTAACTAAGTAGAATGTGGGTAATTTGTATAGCAATGACATTGATATGTGACAGCACTGTCAATAGATATGCTCTCTATCAACTAATAGACTCACGATTCAAAGATTCACACATTACAAAAACCTGTAAGAAAGCAGTACAATTTTCAAAAGAGCATCACAAACACATATATACTAAGCACTCAGTCAGCTATGCATTCGGGGCATCAAACAAAAGACTTATGTATCCCTGAATCCAAAAGACATAAAATCAAGGATATGGCACAGTTATCATCATTTGCACAGAGTGTTGTTTGGGGGGGGGGGCAGGAGGCCAAGGCTAATGCAAAAGGTTGTGAGTACGTGTGGGTAAGAAAGATGGACAGGCAGAAATGTTAATAAAATATCAAATGGCCATTGAGACACAATGAGCTGCAAGCCTTACAAGTCATAGGATCATAGGAAGTTACAAGGTTAACAGCCCTAGGGCTCTTGTAAGCCTAGCCTAGTTTAACCCTTTACTCCCACAGGTGTCTGTTACAAGCCAACACTGAAATCAACACCTGGTGCCCCTGTCCAAGTGAGACATAGGTGTAACCCCCGGGATGAATTTCCTGTTGCCCATTCAGTCATCCAATTTACACTTAAATAGGGTCAGTGAGGGGCTCTGTTTAACCTGAATTAGAAGTTTGTTCCAAATAAGGGGTCACCTCTGTGAGACAAATCTATCCCTCCAGCAAGTTCTGTTGATGTCACATATCAGATTAAGATCCTTTGAGCGAGTGACATTTGACTTGCGTATGTGCAGCATCTCCATTAAAACAGGATCAGAGATTGCCTTGTATGCAAGGTACAGGTCATCTCTGAGTAGCCTGTATGAAACAGAGTAAAATGACAGTGATTTCAGTCTGTCCACATATGACATATGCTGGAGACCCTGAATTTTCTTTGTTAGGAACTCTTGTGATCTTTTCAATTGCTGTGGATGCTTGGAAAGGTACATACCAAAGGGAGCATTGTACTCTATTATTGGCCTGATGAGAGAGGAGTACAGGGAGATTATAACCTCTTTTTTTGTGGAGGCAATGCCCTTATTAATGAGATGAGCTATATAAAATGCCTTTCTTACCACTATGGAGACATGGTGATCAAAGGTAAGGTTGTCAACCTGTGTGCCCAGGTCTCTTACCACAGAATATGTGCTTAAAGTATTGCTATTGATGTGATAGTTAGCAGGGGCCATTTCCTTACTGAAGGGGATGAGAATGCATTTTTTTCATGAAGTTTGAGACCATGACTTTGGCACCAATCTTGGGTCAGTATGAGACTTTCTTGCAGGATATTTACATCCTTTGTGGATTCAATGACCACTCCTAGCTTGCAGTCATCAGCAAACTCAGTAAGCCATAGGTCTTTAGTTTTAGCCTGTACTTCAGAGAAATAGATTCCAAAAAAGTGGTCCCAGAATCGATCCATGTGGAACTCCACTGGTTACAGGGCTGCTGGAGGAGGTGGAGTCTCCTATCTTGACTGCATGAGTTCTATGTGTAAGCCAATTTGCGACCCACCTTACAATATATGGGTGTATACCCAGCTGGTGAGTTTATCATGATGCTTAAGTGGGGAATTGTATCAAAGGCCTTGGCCAAGTCTAGGTAGGCCTTGTGCACAGATTTGCTGTCATCCAGAGCTTTGGTGACTGTTTCGAAGAAGTCCACCAAGTTTAGTAGGCATGATCTCCCCTTGACAAAGCCAAACTGGATGGGGTATAGTATTTGGAGATTTCCTATACCTTTATTGATAAATTCCATGATGATTCGCTCCATGGCCTTGTAGAGCAGACTGGTAAGGCTAATGGGTCTATAGTTCCTGGATCTGCGATGCTCCTTCTTTGTGCAAGGGGATGACGGTGGTGGTTTTCCATTCCATTGGGGCAAAGCCAATGCTCAGGCTGTGATTGAAGAGGGTACACAATGGCGATACTAATTCCTGTTTTAACCCATGTAGAACACAGCCTGGGATGTTATCGGATCCCATGGAGGCTGTGTTCTTTGCCTTGGTGACGGCATTCAGGACCTGCTCCTTTGAAATACTGCATGGGGGACAGGTGGTAGGGATGCTTTGGGGTATGTGCAGCAGGGACAGGGAGGTGAAATTTTCACTGAACCTGTCTACCAGCACGTTTGCTATATCTACAGGTTCTGTATATGTAGTACCATTAACTACAAGTTCAGCACAGATCTGGGTTTTGCCTTTAAGGTTTTGGATGTAACTAAAGGACACCTTATAGTTATCTTTAGTTTGGGAGTCTGTTTTGTGTGTGTGTGTGTGTGTGTGTGTGTGTATGTGTGTCTGTATGGGCACTGAAGGTGAAATGTGTCTGTGAGTGTCTGCAAGAACACAGCCAAGCTCTGTGTTAGCTTTATGTCTTAGTATGTCAGACAGGTGTGAGAAATGCATGGTAAAGGTAACAGTTCATTGTCATCGTCCCTGACTGCAAGAATTGGTTCTGCCAGGAGTTGCACTGGCATGTCTATGCCCATGGTCAGATGCACTGCTGCTACCTGAATGTGACTGATGTCTGGTGGACAAATTCTTCTCATGAGTATGCCCAAGACCATGATCCCATGGCCTGCCACATCTGGGTGGTGACAACTCAATTACTTATGCAGCAGTGGAAGTAGTACCACTACGGGAGAGCATGATCAAGCACAGCCACATTGGCTAGCATCAGATGATGCTGCCTATGTCCATGTGGATACTGTCCTTCTCCCAGCAGACATTCCACCACAGACACTGCCTGTTTCATTGTGTTATTCTTCCAATCCAATGAATCTGCAACATGGCAGAGGCAGTCATGCATGTCACCCTGTGCAACATTTACAACCCTAAGTATATCCTTGGAAGCCCTATTGGAACATGCCTGCACCTCTATGATGGCCTTAAGCATACATCAAGTGGCACATAAAGACACACCAGGATCAGGTGGAGGATGGACAGCAGGCCTCCTACGAGCACCCCTAACAACCCTCCTGTGTGGCATCTTGCCCACACTTTGGCTATGGCCAGAGTCAACTGGCACTAAAGCCACAGTAACCACACTACCCTGATCAATCTGTCCAATATCTGAGGGCTCACTGGAATAGGTATGCGTAGGCCTACTGGCTGTGTCTGATGGAAATACAGGAGATGCCTGAATGTCAACTTCAATGTCAGATTCAACCTCTGCACCTCCTGACTGTGTCTCTGTTTGACCACCATCATCATCAGAGTCTGCCACCACTCTGACATCAGGTGGTAAGACTCCTACACTTCCTCTGTCAGGATCACCTGTGATAATAACCGACAAATACAGAAAGGAAATTAATACCTACACTACCATTTTTATATATGATAACAAACTAACACTGGTGCCACTATCACAGGTGGTACAGCAATACACACACTCCTGACACCCAACTCACTCACACATATGGATACATGCGTATTTTTGACAAATGGACATTAATAATCAAATAAAAATGCTTGGCTTACCATGTGCAGATGACTCCACACTTGCTATGGTGGATGGTCCTGGAACAAGTAAAGCAAAAGGTCAGGAAACAGTCATCCCAATTTCAATAACACGGGGGGGGGGCAGAAGTTTTGCATGTATGTCCATTAATATTACTTTTAACTGAAACTTGGCTAACACGTCCACCCAAAGCCCAAGTGTAATGAACAAAAATGGGTTGTTAACTGTATCAGTTTATCAATAGGTTTATCCAAAAAATAATAATAATTAAAACAAATGAACTATTACTTAGAATATTTTACCATACAAGAAAATCTTATAAACTGACATAAGTAAACTTACCTGGAAGCTCCTCCTGGCACATACTTGCCCTCCCAGAAACATCAGTACAAGCATCAGTCATATATTGTGCTTTCCACTGAGCTCTCTGGATCTCTGACAGTGGGCAGGATTTTATTTGATGTCAGTGGTGGCTCTGTAGCAACCCCCTCCTGTTGCCACCTGTTCATGGGCAACTGCAGCTGCTGTCCTCTGGGTTGATGAAATCATATCAGTGGCCCTATGACACACCTGATCATAAGTTCTGGTGTGACCTCCTATGGCATTTGCATCATTGACTATCTGGTTCTAAATCTTCATTCTGTTAGACATCCTCTATTAAGCAGAAAGGTACTGTGGTGCCTGAATGCCTGCAATATGACGTCATTTTCTGAGTCACTGAAAGGGGGTTTATGTGGATTGGTATGCCTTGGTGCCATACTCCTACATGACATCAAACAGAGAAGGATACAACACACAAATATCACATAATTAAATTCCTGCTTATATTTTAAACATTAACCACTGGAGACATACAGTTCAATTATTAAAATTTAAGGTTATGTAGCTGTACCATATCATGCACACAAACCAATTTTTGATCCAAAACAAGGATTATTGATGGAGTAATGTATTGTTTACCACAGATAAAACTGGGATGACTACACAGTTTCAAGAGCAAACCTCTTGAAAACAACTTTTGTTATGGCAAGACAGAAATGGAACTTGGCTCCCCCACACCCAAAACAACAGGCAATTGACAGTTTGCACCAACCAAGGCATAACACATTAGTCAAATGATATAAATACTTTAAAAAAATCACAAAAATGCCACATTTACAACAGAAAAGTATATTTTATACAATTGCCAGTCACCTCTCACTGTGCCCAGCACTCCCCTAGAGGTGTCTATGCGCCATCTTAGAAGCCTAACACCCCTGTGTCATTGACAATATAGGACATTAAATTTCACTAAAATAACAGAACACTGTAAGATAAATAGCTGTAACAATAACACTTGTGATGAAAATTAATAAGGCTATCAGGTTCCTATCACGTCGTCAAACATTTAGATTGTCAAACGCCTAAACATCAACACCTAAATGTCGAACTCTGAAAACCGTGAATGGCCAATTATGCAAATTTTTTTCCAAGGGAAAAAATTTGCTTGGCCATCATCAGGGATTTTCCCTTTTCCTTGATGTAGAGCAATCTCGGAGTGTTAGTATATTTAGTTAGAGAGGTGCGGGGCACAGACCCTCACGTCGCGGGGGGGGGGGTGAATCCCTCCACTTGGTTAGGGTTTTAAAGTTTTTTTTTGTTTGTTTTTTTTTTGGCCAAGAAAATTTTTTCACTGGGAAATAATTTGCGTAATTTGACATTCGCAGTTTTCAACATTTAGGCGTTCGACAATCTGAATGTTCGACGTTGTAATATAGACGCAGGATGTCTATCTGAGAAAGTAAAATGCTTGAAAAAAATGAATATGCCAGCAGTGAACTTTTAAGAAATGCATACAGATAAAAGTTCCATTTTTTAATGCGAATATATATATATATATATATATATATATATATAAAATATTTTCCTTGTATGTAACGTGAAAAAATCCAGCATGTACTTTAAAAATGCAATCATACCTTAACAAGATAAGAAGGCTTCTGTGCAGACAAATCCAAATTAATAGCAATCTTCTTCTGTGTTCTCTACATGCCCAACTCTCCTCACCTTCAAGTTGCCTAGCTTCATGGTTACCTTTTTATAGTACAGATCGAGGCCTCTAAGCCTGAAAACGCAAATAAGGTGTGAACTCATTAGAATTGCTGAATACAAAACTTTTGACTTCGTTTAGCAGATGTAAACATAGTGTAGACAATACCTTAGTCTTAGCTGCTAATGGATTGCAACTATGAATGATTAGTGGTAGGGAGAAGGAAGACACAACAGCATTTCAGACTACCTTACCTGCAGTGGGTGTGAAACCCAGTATAAACTTACAAAGTGTAGAAGTGACTGTGGTAAGCTTTGAAATGGAAGTGAACAGCACACATTTCTCATTTTTGTTCTCTAATAGCCAAACTCTCCTGCCTTTGCTGAAAACTGTATTTTAATGTCATGTAATTTTATCATACATTTTAATGACAATGATACAAAACGCCCTATAGACTGCATGTCTGAGAGTGCAGTACAGATAAGTGAAAAATGAACATAATACAAAGAGAAGACAGAGCTGCATTGGTGCAAACAGTATTCATAACTGTTTGTGTGATCACTCATTTCATTAAATATGTAAGCGACACAAACAAGTGAGAGTGTACAAGTGTATTTGTCTTCTTTAATGCTATAGAGGAAATGAGAATTGCTTGTATGCACAATGATTTGCATTCCAGCTGCAAATTTGTTTCTGTGGCAAAGACAGATAAGACATCCCCTAGTGTGTTTTGTAGTTTCATTAGTCTGACAGTTCAAATCCAAATGTGTAAAAATCTGTAAGGTGTGTTGAAAACAATTTGTAATGTTGTTTCTGTTTCCTTTTTTAATTTTTTTTTTATTCATTCTTTTTTTTTAATAACTAGTATTTGTGTGACAAGTGGTTTAGTGGAAATGCAGTGAAATGGCGAAATAATTGAAAAGTTATGGAACACAACACATAATATTATATTATCTAAAGAGTTGCTCCTGTATACATTATTAGCAAATTAGGCATGCATATCTTAACTGTAAAATCAAGCATGCATGCTTCTGTCTGTAGCTCAAGACAACTGTATGAGTCAATGGTAATAGTGTATTCAGATGTTGTGGGTTCAAATCCCACAGATAACAAATATATTGTAAAATAATTTAAAAACATTACATAATAATTTCAACATAATTGGCATACATGCCATGCTGTTAACTTAATCTGTATTATTTGATAATGCATATGAGCAATATATGCATATTGTAAGGATTACTTGGAATAATCATCAATCATAGTTTGTAGTTATTAAAAAGTATACTTAATGTACAAGTAAAATTATTATTTATATCATAGTAATTTATCGTATATCACATATGATGGTACTAATTATCTTCTTTTTTTTGTCTCTTACCCCCACCCCATTATCTCTCCTTTTTATTTTTATATGTGTGGTCACAACATTTTGATATTTCTGACAACTCACAAAATGATTTACAGCACAGAGAGGTAGGCCAATCAGTGCGTCTTAGTCTGCCACCGTCCAATGGCTGCCACACCGACGCTCAACACAGCTGGGACACAACCTGACTTTACTGTCTCTACAGCCCCTGCACTACCTGGGCTATCCACATCATGTAGCATTACCCCAGCAGCTGGTGCAGAGGTGGTGATTTTGTCACCTGCCAGGAGATGCCAGGCATGGTGCGTGAGGTCGTGGAATGTACCATCGGTGCAAGTGTTGGCCTGATGGAGAAGATGCTGTCAAGAATGTTGGGCAAAAGAAAATGTGAAAAACTACAAAAGCAAGCTAAGGAAGGGGACTGTGATGACATTTCTTAGGGTGAGGACTAGATTCTCTCTGTCCCCATGTTTGACTGGCATGGGTGTCCTATGTCTCCTCCCTATCCCCAATCATGGTGTCCCTCACCTTCCCTGTATCTTGTCTTGTTTGTCTGCATCCACTTCCTCATCTACCCTACTTACCTGACCCTGCCATACTTACGTCCCTTACCCAACATTCTCTCTTACTGAATTAAAAACACAAAAATGGGCACCTGTACCCCCTCAAAAAATCATCCCATACATAGCTCTCCACTTCGCATGTATCTTCACAACACACTTGATTTCGTCCAATTGCCTATACAACATGAGTGCATTCTTGTCACCCATCTTTGTTGTGGTGACAGTCCAAATTCATCCAATATTCTATCCATGTTCATTTTGCACTGCTGAAGAAGTGGATAGCTATGATTCTTTACTAATTCATCCTGTACATTCCCCTTTGTTTTTCCTCCATTTGCCCCCATTTCACCACATTCCTATCTACCCCATTTTTACACCTTTAATCTGGTCAAAAATAGAGTCAAACAATACACACATAAATAATAAATCCCCAATGAAGCCCTTCACTTTTTCTCCTCTGCATTTGTGCGGAGTTTGGCATCTCTCACCAATGCCAAGTGATGACGATTGCCTCTTCACATTGTATAGCATGGTGTGGTTACCTCCTCTCAATGTTGCTTAAACTCTCTGCACTAAAGTAACACACAGTTAAAGCAGAGTAAAGGCTATCTAAATATACAAATTCATATGTGTACTGTTGACATAAATCAAGTTCTCTTTGTTTTTATACAGTACTTCATCGTAGTCATTTCTTCTCTCATTTCCATTAACTATCATATGTAATTATTTACTTATATCATGAATACCTATATAAAAATTTCAATAGAGCTGGATTTGAACCCTGTATCATCTATGCTCAAAATAAGAGCTCACTGCTGTTACACTTGCTGCTTCAGAGATAGCTAGGCAGCAGGTGTTTTTCTTCTACTCATTACTGTCCAAAGTGCTGTCTGTCACTCCTCTCTGCTTAGCATGTTTGCACAGAGAGCAGTGAATCAACAGAACCCTCATAAGTTTCTCTATGAAGCAGAGACCCGCATTTGCTCATTGCTTAACTATGTGCAAATGGGGAAAGCAGAGTAAATACTTTGTTAAATTATCGCAGTGGTGGTGCTGCGGTAGCGTTGTCACCTCATAGTAAGACGTCCTGTTCGATTCTCAACTAAAGCGTCTTCTGTGTGGAGACATGCGTGAATGGGCGTACCTTCGTTGAAGGTTGTGTGTCAGGGCTGGCAACTCGGCATGTAAAAATCTACTGCCAATCATTAGCAGACCGGAGTTCCGCTGTGGCGACCCCTAACCGGGAAAAGCCGAAAGACACAACAACAAGAGTAAATACTTTGTTAACCTTAAAGAATTTATAACACAACATTTCTGATATGAACTAGTTATGAGCACCAAAGAATCTGTTAATTGCATCTACCATAGCCATTATGGATAAGTACTTCTCAGCTTCAAGTAGGAGTCCTTAAATGTGCATCTTACATGCACAAACACTTTGCCATCGATTGTGCAAACCAGCTGCTCTGCAATGTGCTATGGAAAGTGCTTATTAGCATGTAGTACTTAGGTTTAGTGCCTAGTTAGTCTTCATCCCATTAAAATCCATGTAAAAACACAAAGGGAAGGCACTTTTTGCTGACTGAACACATATTTACACTGAGTCATGTGTTACCTGCACCCATGCACTTGAAACTTGGTATGTCAGTACTAGTTCCCAAATGTCATCTGCACTACAGAAATAAATATCAAAACTGCAGTTACTTACCGTGTACACCTTTATAATGACAATAGATTCAGATCATCTTATACATGTATTAATGTGGACAGCAGTTCTTCGCACATATGAACATACATGCATAGTTGCATCCACGCTGATCAGAAAAAAATGTGTGTGTCTGTAAGTGACACTAAGTGTGTAATGTACACATACTGGGGAACAGCTGCATATGTCTCACTTCTACTACATGCATTTCTGGCAGCTTTTTTGCATTTAGTTTAACAAGTTGTCTCTTAAAGTATAAATGCACATTGGAAACACAAGAGGAAATAGTATATCCACACTTTGCACACCACTCTCATAACAGGATATGTTAACTACATCATACAATGATGATGGCATCATCTATAAAGACCACTATGACAAGGCAAAATATTACTTCAGGGGTGTTGCAGTCAATAACTACTGTGTTTTGCAGATGGGAACACAATACTTACATGTGTACTAAAGTAGCACAACAGCCACATTATGTGTGTTTCTCTATGTATATGTAAGTGTGTATGCATAGTCAGAGGGACATCAGTCTGCATCCTACTATCATCAATCCGGTCCCATGCAGAACTAATATCTTGACAGTCACACATAGCTACCCAACCATTTCATGTAGGCCTTACAGCATCTTCTTGCAAACATCCAATGAGGATGTCATCCACTCGGAATTGTCCAGCAACATTGTAAAAATCAGACTTGTGCCATGGTGCCTACATTAAGTACTGAGTTTTGTAACTGTTGTATCTAGTTAGGCAGGAGTTATAATCTCACTGCAATCAACTGGTGAGTGTGTCTAGTCAGAGAAGTGAATTTTTGTATCCTACTGTCAGCAATCCAGTCCTATGGAGTACAAATATTTTGACAGTCATAAATGGCTACACATCCATTTCATGCAGGCTTCCCAACGTTGTCTCTTAAACATGCAATGATGCTGTTACCCACTATAAATTGTCCAGCATTATTGCAAAATTCAGATTTGTGCCGTGGCACTTGCATTAAGTGCAGAGTTCTCTAGCTGGTGTATATAGCTAGGTAGGGGTTCTAATCTCACAGCAGTCAACTGGTGTGTGTGTGTGTGTGTGTGTGTGTGTGTGTGTGTGTGTGTGTGTGTGTGTGTGTGTGTGTGTGTGTGTGTGTGTGTGCGTGTGTGTGTGTGTGCGTGTGTCTAGTCAGAGAAGCATAAGTGTGTATCATACTATCAGCAATCCAGTCCCATGGAGTGCAAGTATTTTGGCAGTCATACATGGCTACCCAGCCATTTCATACAAGCCTCCCAGCTCTGTCTCTCAAACATGCAATGATGATATCATCCACTATAAATTGTCCAGCAGCAGAGTAAAACTCAGACTTGTACCATGGGGCCTGCATTAACCACTGAGTTCTCTAGCTGGTGTGTCTAGTTAGGTAGATATTTTAATCTCAATGCAGTCAACTGGTGTGTCTGTTTGTGTTCAGATGGCTTACATTCAAAAGATCATTTTAGAACAGCAGGTGAGACATTCCTTCTACCATCTTCTTCTCACAAACATATGCTGCTGATGTCATCACCTATAAAGGGTTGTCTGGCACTCTGAAAGCCAGACTTGGGCTGTGGTGCTTGTGCTAAGTTCTGGGTTCTGAATATAGTTAGGTAAGTGTTCTCATCTCACTGCAGTCATCTGGTGTTTGTGCTTGTGTTCAGTTGGTTCATATTTAAGAAACCATTTGAGTACAGCATGTGAGGCACTCCTACTATCATCTTCTTCTCACAAACATACACTGCTGATATGATATAATCAGCTATAAAGTGTTGTCTGACACTGTAAAAGCCAGACTTGGGCTGTGGCACTTGTATTAAGTACTGTGCTCTGGATATAATTAGGTAGGGGTTCTACTCTCACTGCGATCAACTGGCGTGTGTGTTTGTGTTTAGTTGGCTCATTCAAGAGACCATTTTAGAACATGTGAGACACTGTTACTACCATCTTATATACACTGCTATTATCAGCTATAAAGTGTTGTCTGACACTCAGAAAGCCACACTTGTATTGTGGAATTTGCTTTAAGTTCTATGTTCTGGATATAGTTAGGTAGGGGTTTTGCTCTCACTGCCATCAACTGGTGTTTGTGTTCAGTTGGCACACATTTAAGAGACCATTTTAGTACAGCATGTGAGACACTCCTACTACTAGCTTCTTCTCACAAACATACACTGCTGATATCATCAGCTATAAAGCATTGTCTGACACGCTAAAAGCCAGACTTGTGCTGTGGTACTTGTGTTAAGTTTTGTGCTTTGGATATAGTTAGGTAGGGGTTCTAGTCTCACTGCAGTTGATTGGTTTGTGCGTGCATTCAACAATCAGGATGGTGACAGTTTTAGAATGAAATGAGTCCACAGCTGTGTCAGACACTCCTCTGAACATCTTCTTGTAACATACATTGATGATGTCATCCTGTATAACATGCAGTCTGACAGTATTCACATCAACCTTGTGCTGCGGCAGAACATTAAGTAATGTCTTCTCAAACCTATTGACATAGATATTTAGTACTTCTAATCTGACAGTAGGCAACTTGAGTGTGTATAGTTTCAAATATTAATTTTCAGACAATTTTACACCAAGATGTAACTCCATATCCATGTCAGACACTCCTCCTAACATGTATCTTCTCAGCATACAATGATGCTACCATACTCCATAAAGTGCAACGTGACAGTGTTAAAGTCAGACATATGTGGTGGTGCTAGTGTTATATTGTATGGAAGTCATCTTCTATACCTACACAGATGTAATGTTCAAATCAGACCCAGTCTACTGCTATGTTAGAGGCTGGTGGTACATTATGGTCTTTGTGTGATCTTCTTCTTCTTCTTCTTCTTTCGGCTGCTCCCGTTAGGGGTCACCACAGCAGATCAACTGTTTCCATTTCTTCCTGTCCTCTGCATCTTGCTCTGTCACACCAACCACCTGCATGTCCTCTCTCACCACATCCATAAACCTTATCTTAGGCCTCCCTCTTTTCCTGATAGCTGGCAGCTTCATCCTTAGCATCTTTTTCCCAATATACTCTGCATCCCTCCTCAGCACATGTCCAAACCAATGTAATCTTGCCTCTCTGGCTTTATCTCCAAACCTTCCAATCTGGGCTGACCCTCTAATATACTTACTCCTAATCCTGTCCATCCTCGTCACACCCAGTGCAAATCTTAACATCTTCAACTCTGCCATGTCAAGCTCTGACTCCTGCCTTTTTGTCAATGCCACCATCTCCAACCCATATAACATACTGGGCTCACTGCCCTCTTGTAGACCTTCCCTTTCACTCTTACTGGTGCTCGTCTGTCACAAATCACTCCTGACACTCTTCTCCACCCACTCCATCCTGCCTGTACTCTCTTCTTCACCTCTCTTCCACACTCACCATTACTCTGAACTGTTGATCCCAAGTACTTAAACTCATCCACCTTTGCCACCTCTACTCCCTGCATCCTCCCCATTCCTCTATCCTTCCTCTCATTCACACACATATATTCTGTCTTAGTCCTGCTGACCTTCATTCCTCTTCTCTCTAGAGCATATTTCCACCTCTCTAGGGTCTCCTCCACCTGTTCCCTACTCTCATTACAGATCACAATGTCATCTGCAAACATCATAGTCCACAGGGAGTCCTGTATGATCTCATCTGTCAACCTGTCCATCACCATTGCAAATAAGAAAGGGCTCAGAGCTGATCCTTGATGTAATCCCACCTCCACCTTAAATGCATCCGTCACTCTCACCGCAGACCTCACCGCTGTCACATTACCCTCGTACATATCCTGTACTACTCTTACATACTTCTCTGACACTCCCGACTTCCTCATACAATACCACAACTCCTCTCTAGGCACCCTGTCATATGGTTGTGTGATCTTCTGAATCACTATTAATTTCACTACCACTTAAGATAACCTTTAACATAGTCCCATGCATCCACCACCCACTTTTTTCATCTGGCCGCATGACATCCTTCCTGCAGAAGAGTAGCAGATGTTCTCATGTCAAATATGTATACAGACTTCATGAAGCAGAGTCATTCCATGAGCCTCTGCAAGCCATCTCTGGACCACTGCATGTGTGATTGCTAATTTTGTCATGGTGCAGTACACATCACATATGAACAGTGGCATTACGTACCACAATCAAAACAATACACACATACACACAAAGCCTTACTATCTTCCAGCACAGAGATAAATATAGTTTGTTTTAAATAGTAAAATAATAGCTAGGAAATTATGTGATGTTGTCCACTAGCTTACTAATGTCCTATGACCCTATAAACATTTCACATGTCAATGTTGCTGTCATCTACAGGTGCTATGTTGAGGTCTGGATGTATGGTAGGCCTACAAGAGAGTATTACAATATGTGATGTGAGGTAAGTTGTTGATAGCCACAGATGAAGTTTGATTACATGTTCCTTCAATAACAGGTATAGTAATATGCCTCCTGAGAACCATTGACCTGGGATGATACCATGTATATTGTTGGCTTAGTAAGGCATGTGTTTTGAAGTGGAGCAGATTAACATTTTACCCAGTTTTCATTCACCTATCATAGTGACACTTGCAGTATGGCACATGTATACCTACAATCAGTAAATGTTCTGTGACATACATCAATATAAATTCATATTGATTACATGGGCACATAAGTCTTGTTTCATCCACATGTAATGTACACAAAAATAAAAAAACAAAAAAACAGAGAAACTAGTGGTCTTAAAACTTCGTCAATGAGCTCAGTCACAGTAATTTCCAAAACTCATGAAACCCAGGTAGTGTTCCAAAGAAACAAGCCTTTATTCATCACAGACAAGTGATCCTCAGTAACAAAAAATCAAAAATCAATGAATAAAGACTGAGAGCTCATAGATGAATTTCAGCACTCATGGTGGTGAGGTTGTAACTAGACAGATTCCTGTGCGTGTTCATTTTTTAATTAATTTATTTATTGTTTGATGTACAGAAAAATATCACATTTTGATTCAATTCCATCCTTGAGGAATTCATTGCATGTGCAATTGTGTTGATATTCCCAAGTATTACTGAGGTGGACACCAGCACCATTGTGTGAGAATAAGCATTTGTGTCAGCACTGTTGTGTATTACCACAACCAACTCATTTGTAATGTCTTTATATGGTACCAGGCCACTCAAATACAGCTTCCCAATGAAAAATGCATAAGCATATGTTGAGCAATTGATGTAATTATGTGACATTGCTAGACTTGTATGACTGTGTGAACAGTGCCACTGTGTGGCATGTGATGCATAACCAAGGGTGCATTTTGAGATGTTGTCACAAATCATTTATTTAAATAAGTGTGAAATGTTAAGAGGAATACACAACTAAACGCAGAGCTGTTTGTGGATGCCACCAGCCATACTTAACTGAAGAAAATAGACAATCTGCTAGCTGAGAGTTTGCCTCACTTCACTCCCCAGTTGTCAGTGGCCATCAGCCAAAGTACACATGCAAACAATACTCAGTTTATCTTCTAGGGACAGCAGCTCATCTGTGCACTCTTTACGGCTAATAAAATGGAATCAATGGTCAGAGACATCCCAGGTTGCCTATAGTGTGACTTAAAATCTGACCTAGCAGACACAGTTGAATTCCTACTTAAACACAGCCTCCAGACAGCCTATGTTCTCATAGAAGGATGTACAGCTGTAGTCATCCATCTGAACGGGGGGTGGGATGGGGGCGTCACATGATCCATAGACTTATAGACGCATAATCCTGACTCTCCTCATTTGTGAGGCACATTGAGTCATTGTGGACCTTATCAAAAAGGATACAGGTAATCTCCCGACTGTGTACCAAACCCATATTTGATTTGTTAATATTTGATATGTTAAGGCTACATCATGTCTATTAAATCTGTTTAATGTCTTCAAGAAGGTTGCCAGGGGCATGCATGAGGAAAATACTATCATCCTGATTAACCTGACCTGGCCAAAGCGTTTGACACAAATCCACACTCGGGTATTATAGAGAAAATGTCTCAAGTGGACATAAACACCTGTCACCAAGTGGATAGAGAAATGGATCACATACAGGACACATTATGTCAAGGTGTGTGAAGTCACCTCTATCTAGACTCCAGTGACCATATCCGTATCCCAGGATATTGTACTAGGCCCTTTCCTGTTCATTATTTAAATCTCAGACACCAAGACAAACTTAAACATCTTGTGTCTAACCAGGTTTGTGGACAACTGCAAATTGTGGACAATCATTGAATCCAAGATTTGTATTGGTATAATGCAGACAGCATTAACACACAAAGGATTGTTGCTAGAGCAATGAAGACACAGTAGATGAACACAAATTCATATATGGATTATTTCCTTTATGAAAGGAAACACAAACGCTAATTAAAAAATGAATGAGCGCACCCCTATGAGCAGACCAAGTGGTATGTGACCTGTGTACTCAGGTAGATAGTACGCAGAACTTCCACCAGCATGTGCCCATAGTGGTGACTAATCCCTTGTATGTAGCATAACTTCTGAGTATGTGCAGGACATCCACATCAAAGGGCATTATAGTCCCATTGTTCTCAACCTTCGTCACACCAATAATTCAGTACAATACATCCTTTTGCATGTACCTCTGAACACATCTTCCAGGGATGATTTACTCAAGTGTATCACTTTTGCCACAGTGAGCTACCACCCATCTTTTCGGCCATACCTATGTATTCTTTTTGCTGTATAACCATTAGGAGTTGACACAGTGCAGAACTCCCTTAAAGGAGTTATAGAAGATGCATGTGTGATATGTGTTCCTGTGATGCACCCAGTAGATACATTCCTCAATGACAACATTAATGGCATATATATATATATATATATATATATATATATATATATATATATATATATATATATATATATAAGCCAGGACTGATCATAACTTAAACTACAGGTGTGGCAGTGTCCCTCTTAACACCTCTGAAAGGCATTAGTTATTGAGGAAGGTGTGCTTGATTCCCCTTTAGATTACTGACATATCTTGACAGTTGTACATGTCTGTTCGCTTAGAACATGTATAATAACTCACAATTACATATTTATGTCAATGCCACAAATGACTGGTGTTATTATTCTGATACTGTCCATGGTTGTGCGTGCTTGTGTGTACTGTTGTCCATGAGCCTGTTGCTGTTTGTCCTGCTTGGTTGAAACCTATGCTGACATCACATTCATATTCAAGTAAATCATTTTACACATTTTCACAATATGCACATAGTGCCTAGTATATATATATATATATATATATTGTCCTAGATAAATGGTCCTCTCCAGTGATCATGTCAGGATGCTTATATCACAATCAATTGTGCAAAAATTGCACTTTATTCATCTGCTTTTACAGTATTTGTGTTTCTTCGTACTTTATTACTAGGGGCATTGACTACAACTCTGAACTGAGATATATAAAAATAAGCATCCTTTTCTGTGCATTTAAAGTGTTTTTTTTATTGTATCTGCATTATTTTCTGAAAAAAAATGTACTTGTTTCCTGCCTTTCTAAGCTAGTATAGTCCAGTTTTCAGGTTAGTGCTGAATTCAGGGCTGTGTTACAAATCTCTGTGTTTGCCCATACCTTACTTGGATAGAAGGAAGTTTCTCTGTTCACCTGTGAGAGAGGGGATCTTTGAGCAGCCTATCTGTCCCTGGAGAAGTGGTTTCAGCCCAGAAATTAGTAGTTTATTGACCATTTTGGACTAATTTCTATCTCTTTCATTTCCCTGCTACAAAAACTGCATTTGCCCAGTTTTGCACGCCATGCAGCACAGGTTCGCTAGGGTATAACTATTCCCGGATCCACAAAGTCTCCTCTTCAATTTTTGCCTTGGAACTAGACAAACTTTCAACTTAAGCACTCAAGCCATTCATTTCTCAGCCCGGCACTTGCTCAAAACTCATAGCAAGCACTTATAAACCTTAGCACTAGACCCCCTATACTGTACAGAAGGACAAGGCTCTCTATTCGACCTTACCAGCTATTCAGTAAAACAGTTCATTGTACCTATCCAGGCATGTCCAAAGGGCAGTTTCAGGTGTACTCTCCAGTCCAACTGGTGAATCTGGGCATTTTGAGGCAATGTTACAACTGCCTCATGTACACAGACAACCCTCTCCTCCTACCACCAAACACTAATACATGCGAGAGATGCAATTATACAGCCAAACTGGAGGCAACCCAAGACAAGATCAGACAGTCAAGAGGAGAAGGGAAATACTGGCATCACACCACCAGTCTCACAGAGACCCATTAAACCAGCACCGGCAAAAAACACACATAAATACACGAAAACATACTCGGAGGCTCTAAATAAAAATCTGCAAAAGCAACAGAGACCTCCAAAGCAGACATCCAAGCAACCTCCACCCCCAACACAAACCATGAAACACAGACTTCACAAAACCAGCATGCCACATAATCACAGCCCTTAAGGCAAAATAACATACCCAACATACTAGTAATAGGTGACTCTATAGTCAGGCACACTGACGTCCCACTCACTAGGCTGAATAAGGAGAAGGTTACTGTTAGCTGCCTGTTGGGTGCCAAGATCCGCCACATAACACAAGCACTCAGGTCACTCCAGAACAAGTACAAATTCGACTCTGTCTTTGTCCATGTTGGTGTGAATGACCTGAGCTGTACCTCCCTGGACTACATGAAAAGAGACATGGAAGAGCTCTCTGATCATGTAGCCCAGGCCGGTATGACCCTGAACCTGAGTAGCATCCTGCCCTCACCAAGAATGATACAACAGTATAAAGAAAAAATGATCAATTTCAACAATTGTCTAAGTTTCTGGTGTCATTCAAGGGGGATCTAGTGTCTGTCCGTCTGGGATGACATGCTCGACAAGCCATGCTGCTTCGCTAGAGACGGCTTGCACCTGTCACCTTTAGGCTTTCAAATACTGGCTAAGGCTCTTGCCACCCCCATTGTGCCTTTTTTAGGCAAGGCTCAAAAGACAAACCCACCGCTGTAAATAGCACAATGCTACTCAATGCCAGAAGTCTAAACCTCAAAATGCATGCACTTGAGACACTCCTCAGTATAGAGAAAAATTGATATATGTGCAGTAACAGAAACCTGGTTTAAGGCTCCAGAGAGCACCCCAGCACTACCAGGCTACAGCTCATACCATACATTTCAGCCACAGAACCCGGACCAAAATACAAAAGGTGGGGGAGTATCCATATTCATCAAGGATACCCACACCTCCAGGTTAGTGGCACAGCACGATGCTTTAGAGATCATCCACATGCAACTAACAATGGGCAAAACTGCAATGCAAATTATAGCTTGCTACAGATCACTCACAATGTCCCAGGACCCCCATTCCACATTTCTGAAAACACTGGGAAACATAAAAGTCCTACCAAACACCCTAATATTGGGTGATTTCAACTACCCAAACATTAACTGGGAGAACTACTCAAGTACTAACTCCCTTGCCCAACATTTCCTAGAATTTATAAACTCAAATGCCCTGGATCAACTGGTCAGCACTCCCACCAGAGATGACAACATATTGGACCTGGTCATCACCAACATGGGCAACTGGTGTTCCACACCGGAGATCAAACCCTTGCTGGTTAGATCTGACCATAAACAAATCACTGTGGATATCCACATTCCGCCCCGACCCCCGGACAAGGAAACCACTGTGAAAAACTTTTCAAAAGCAAACTTCATGTTACTTAAGACTGAGGTGGAAAGTTTCAAAGCCCCCATGCTAAAGGATAACGCTGTCCAAGCTGGAAAAAAATTTACTAATGCATTCTACGGGCACCTACAAGAATGCATGGATCGTGTTATCCCAAGAAAAACCAAGACTCACTCCTCCAAGAAAAGGAAACCAGTCTGGTGGACCCCTGCCATAAACAAGCTATACAATAGAAGGAGGAAACTAGTACAGAAAAGAGTAAAATCCCAAGAAGGGAAGACATCTCTGATCAGTATCAGCAAGAAACTACAATCCCTCATAAAATTGTCCAAGGCGAGCTTCGAAAGAAAAATTGCCAGGGACTCCAAAGATAACCACAAGGCATTCTTTAGCTATGTCAAGAATCTAAGTGGCAATGCTCAGATCTGCTCGGAGTTAATGCAGAATGGCACAAAATACACTGAACCAACCAATAACAAACCGATATTGCCAACATCCTGGCAGACAGGTTCAGTGCAAACTTCAACCCGCTCTCACCCCCAAAAGGGCCCATAACCATACCAGAAGAATGTACAGCCCCTGAAATCACAGACACTCAGGTTAAAACAGCCCTCTCCAAAGCCAAAAACACAGCATCAGTGGGACCGAACGGTGTCCCAGGATGGGTCCTACATGAGCACAAAGACAAACTAACCCCTCACCTAAACACACTGTTCAAACTAAGCCTCTCCACAGGCTATGTACCCCTAGAGTGGTGCACAGCAACAGTTATTCTGCTCCACAAAGATGGAGCCATAACAGACCCCAGGAACTATTGCCCTATAAGCCTGACTAGCTTGGTCTGCAAGGCTATGGAGCGCATCATCATGGAACTCATTAACAGAGACATTGGGAATCTCCAAACACTGCACAGTACCCAGTTCAGCTTTGTTAAGGGCAGATCATGCCTCCTAAATCTGGTGGACCTCTTTGAGACAGTTACCAAGGTTATAGACGAGGGAAAGGTGGTACACACAGCATACCTAGACTTCGCAAAGGCCTTCGACACCATTCCCCATTCTGGTATTATAGACAAGCTCACCAGCCTGAACATAAACCCCTATGTCACAAAATGGGTTGCCAGTTGGCTCACAGACAGAACCCACATGGTGAGAGTTGCGGGAGCTAGGTCTGACGCTAAACCGGTTACAAGTGGCATTTCCCAGGGCTCAGTCCTAGGACCCCTTCTGTTCGGCATATACTTCTTAGAGGTACAGGCAAGCACAGAAGGACTATGGTTGACCAAGTTCGCAGATGACTGCAAATTAGGGGCTATAATTGACTCTCCGGCTGACACAGACATCCTCCAAAAGGGTCTCACTGAGACAGATACCTGGTGTCAAAATCATGGCCTCAAGCTAAATGCCAAAAAGTGCATAGTCATCCCCTTTGGAAAAAACAAAGTACACACAAATTACCACATAGGTGGTAGCCCCCTAAATACGGAAAATGTAATAAGGGATCTAGGGACCCAAGTAGATAGTAATCTCTCCTTTGATAATCACATTGCCAAAGTGGTTAGAAAATCCTTCTATGTGGCCCACCTAATCACAAAAGGGTTTGCATCCAGATCAAAAGAGGTCATTGTACCCCTCAACTCATCACTCATCAGACCCATCATAGAGTACAAAGCCACATTTGAAGTGTACCTTACAAGATACCTGCAACAACTGGAAAGACCACAGAAGTACCTCACCAAGAGGATCACTGGCCTCAAACAGATGCCCTATGCAGCTCGACTGAAGAAACTCCAGCTGTACTCGGTTGCATACCACCTACTCAGAGGTGATCTTTGCCTGACATACAAGGCCATGTCCAACCCAGAATTGATGGACATGCTCCACCTAAAGAAAACCTTATCCCCTCGAGCCACACACTCTAGGGATCTAAACCTCACCACAACAATAAATAGGATGTGCTGGAGGGATAGATTCCTGTCCCAGAGACTTTCCATGCTTTGGAACAAGATTCCAATCTACATTAGGCAGAGCTCCTCGCTAACACTCTTCAAGAGAAACCTTGACGAGTGGATGGGAAACAGAAAGTTTACCCCAAGGATCACTTCAGTGGCTCTGCTGGACAGAGGCACAGGGAACTAATCTAAGGAGGTGGGGAAAGCCAACACATTCTGGCTAGGCTTATAAATGCCTTCGGGCAGATAGCCTAGTACCTACCTATGAACCTATGAATCATCTCCCTTGACATGTGACCTTATGTGACAGTCACACAATATACAACAACTGTGTGATATGACTATACACAGACAGGCGGTGTACTGTTCATGCTACAACTGTCTTATCCTTGTGGTGTGTGTATATTGACATACCATTATCTGCTGTACGTTGTCATGTTTCATTTGTCATCTTCCCCTGCCTTCATTCTTACAATTCATGTGTGTGGGCCTTTTCAATACACACACTACCCCAGAATAAATTATTCATAATGCAATCTATGTACCCTTGCTGATCACCACCAAACCTTTTATTCTGTATGCCTAAAACTGGTTTGCACAGTATTCTGCAATGACTACACTTTCTTATAATTTGTTACAACTTTATGTATTGCTTATATTAAACCCTGGTAGTCACTGTGGCTGTCTGTGCAATCCTGCAGAATGAGTTTACCTGTGGTAAACATATCTGCATGTATGCAGGGGTTTGTGCTAATTTATACAGTTTCCTGGGGCCACAAAATCACTCTTGTATTTGTGTAAGCATGATGCGTGACATGCATATGCAATTAGCACTGCTGCTTGTCACACAAACATGTAAACTCCATGTAGGCTTTGCTCTAAGCCTACACAGAGTTTATTGAATCCTCTGGCTAGTCTTTCACAATGGAAGTTAAATTCTGGGTTCTAGTTTCTTTAACTGATGATTTGTTTCTTCAGTTTTATTACAGAGCCCGGGTCACAGTTGAAAATGTTCTCTGGACCTGTGCACCTACCCAGTAAGTAAGCAAATAAATACATAAATACATTCTTTTGACTAAGAATATTGCAGCTTATCCACACAGTATAATGTCAGATTGCTTTTTTGCACCTACCATACTTTATTTTAGGGCTTATTACTACTAAAAATCAAGGCCATTCTTGAAGAGTTGATGCTATCTCATTTCTAGCAATAGTGACGGTGCTGATGAGTCAGTCTCTGCTGAGTAGAGTAATCAAGCTGTGACACTCATATGCATGACCAAAGTTTTATTAGTCATTGATGTTGGAATAGTAAGGGAGATAATGATGGGTAATAAACAGATTTTGCTTGCCCATGCTGGAGGAAGGGTGTGATGGTTTCCAGAGTACGTCTTCTGCCATTCCACTGCTAAGGGTGGAAGCTTGAAAGCATAGAAAGTCAGAGCTGGTCACAGGAGAGATGTGGGCTGCAACTGCACAAGGTAGTGATGTCAGTCTTGTATGTGTATGTGAAGGAGCATGCATGTGGAGTAGTGGAGTATTGGTAGTCCCTATGATGATGCTGCAGGTGTTCACCTTACCACCAGGTGTGGAGTTAGGGTTTAAAATGGAAATGCTCCCATTGCTGACATCCTAAAGGATAGGAGCAGGGTAAAAACAACCCTCACAACTGCCTGGATGACAGGATTTTGTTCACGTCTCTCCCTGTACTGTATTGGGTACACCCTTAAGAGTAGGCTTGGTAATTGGCAGACAAAGGGGCAAAAACCATGAAGAAAAACAAAATCTCCATGAGAATGGCTTAAGAGGACCATTATATCTCTAATACTATTCATATTTTATGTTTATGAGGGCAAGGGGCTATTTTCAATCCCAGATACCTAATACTGCCTGCGTACCATGTAAATCCAGATGTCCAAGTCACCATTGGAATAAACTGCTTCCTTAAGGGAATCATTTTAGATACACTTATTCAGTATACAGAAGCTGTGCCAGAAATTAGGACTGGTTATTCCAGGAGAAGAGATACTTACAGCCAAAATCATCGAGTAGGGCTGTCCAGAGAAAAGTGGATTTGAGATAGCTCAGACATAGGAACAGATTCCAGGGCCTCTAGTGTCATTATAAATATGAATGGGACAAGCAGACATCCTTGCTAAACTCTACTCTTTACTTCAAAGTGGTTCAGAATATATGGACCTACCTTTATCTAGATAAAGAGTGGGTATGGCATGAGCAACCACAGAGAGGGAGGTTGGAATGTTGAAAAATGTTGAAACTGTAACCCCCTGCAAAAAAGCTTTGTCTGTACAAATTTTCCAAAATTTTCTCCCTCATCCTCATTCAGTAGACCAGTCTTTTAATATTACCCAAATATGTGACCCTGAACAAAACCTACCCGACCTTCATGTTTAAGTATTGGAAGGTGGGGCTTCAGTCTGTTTGCCCAGACTGCCATGTATGTCTTATAGTCCACACTGAGTAATGAACTAGGATGATATCTGGAGAAAGACTAGGGAGAGGGAACACAGTCTTCATAATGGCTAAACACACCTTCCACAATAAAGCCGAGGCATATGAGGAGGCTTTTGTTGGACATTGCTAAACAGATTATGTGCATCCATTTCATTTAGAGTTTTATATGTACTTTTCTAACCACTTTTAAGAGTTAGGTTATGACAGGGTAATTTTAGATACCATTGCAACCGAATATAATCCTGTTACACCTAGGAACATGAAAGAAAGCAGTTCAAGCTGTCACTACATTCATGAAAGAAATATTCTGTCTACTAGTATACATAAAACAAAGTGAAAAGAACTAATTTTGTCTACATGGTAACAGATTATATAAATTAGGGCTAAGTATTTTATTTGTAGATCATTTATGCTTCTTGCTTAGTCAGTCAGAGTCTGTCTGGGTTAGTTATAATCAAATAAATTTCCAAAACTGTGATGGTTAAGCGCTTTCATCTGCTACAGACAGATGAAAGCACTTAACCATCTCAGTTTTGGAAATTTGTGTTTCGTATTGTTGTGGATTATTAAATCTTTTGCTTTTAACTGAGTGAGCAGCGTTTTTTTGGCAACATTGTCATCCTGTCGACTTTCTTGGTATACCAGCATTTTACTACGTTCCTATAATCAAATAAATACCTTGCCTATCCTGAAATGCTTGCTAAAAAGGCATCTATGGCAATAATTTATGGCAATAAATCTAACATCAGAGAAATGTACTCTCTCAGGCGGGCAAATGCATGTTATCTACAGTCCTACTTAAATAATTTATTATGTGGGGCTCATATCTAGTGGGGGGAAGATAACTACAGTTAAGTCGATGGCAATGAGATGAGCTACAGGAGTCCACACAAATTGGTGTAGCAGAAAAAGAGGAACAAAATAAAACTGAAGGATCCACTCAACAGTAGTCCATAACTTCAGTGAACGTGCAATCTCTTTAGTAATTGCAGATGTTTTACAAAACAGATGGAAAAATTGTCACTGACATGAAATGTAAATTTTAAAGGATCTGCCAGATAGTTGGGTGACTTCAACCATATGTAAACATTTCTGATAGTTATGCTAAGTTATTAACTGTGCAAATAAATGAGAGAATTTTCTAGGGAAAAAACTGCATTATTATGTCAAATATTCTACCAGAAACCTTAGAGTTTATTAAGTTATTTACTGTCTTACTGCATGACAGGATTCTCTAAGTTTAATTAAAATCGAGACACTGTAAAGTTATTAACTGATAAGATGCCTAACATGCACTTTGGTCTAGCAACAGCAGCATGAAAGTTGACAGATCAAAAATTTGTACCAGCATAAAAATGGTTACATCTGAATGTTAAAGGAATATGTGTATTGACTGTAATGTCTTCAGAAGTTTAAATAACAGACAAAAGGAGTAAAACAAGTAAATTAAGAAAACCTAAATGCTTGTAACTAGGATTGTGTCGGCCTGGTTTGTTTTCATTTATATAAATTAATATGATGATTGCCTATGTTGTAAGTGATGGTTTAATAAAGATGTTTCTTCTTAAAAAAGGGGCAGGAATTGAATGAGTTATGTAATGTTGTTTAGGTTATATGATATACAGCAATATATGTTAAGTATAATGTTTGTAAATGTGAACTTATTAATACAGTTTGACTACTTTTATATTAATGTCATTTTGCCTATGTCACAAGTTATAATTCAATAAAGGTGTTTTAAAAAAAAAAAAAAGAAAACCTACCTGCAAGCTTAGCAAGGACCAGTAACAGTAATAAGAACTATGCCAAAAAGTAAGAACTGTGTTGACTCTATATTTCCAAGTTTCTCAGAATGAGTATGCTAAAAGCCAGAACATCTAAATAAATACACATTTTATCTGTGGAATGAGATACACAATTTCCATCATTTTATATAAATCTTTGATGCAGTTTAAATTTCTTAGAAATGGTATTGGTTTACAGAAGTAAGGAAAGAATTGGAACTGCATGGTGCCATCTTCTGTTCCTAAGTATGTATAGCAACTTACAGTTATATTAATGATGGATTTATAGTATAACTTCAATTCCAGCTAGTCAGGAAACATACCTCCAGTAACTGGAAATAGACCGTGTTTGTTCATTACTTTATTGCACTTGTCAGTACAAAACATGTAATCCTAGAAAACAACTGCACACTGACCAACAGCTTATTTCATCTTTCCCAGAGTGAAAGCAGAAAGTGAGTGAAAGGACCATTGAAGTTGTCAGCTTGGGTAAATTGCCTGGATGCCAACAAAGAGCAAGTCTGGAGAACCTGAAAGAAACCGAATCAGAAAAAGTGAAGAGAAAACACTGGTTGGGAAGAATCATGCAGCTGCTCAACAAAAATCAGTTCAAGCTTCAGTTCTGATAACAAGAGATGGTTTCCAGTAATTTAGAGGAAAATAAGTTAAATGTACTAAGAGGTGATTAAAATAAATGAAACATTGAAGAAATATATTAACTCAAATGAACAAAAGGATAGAAATAGAAGAAGTTTTAACTAGCTGCGCAGATGAGCAGATTATAACATTATTATAAAGTGTTTGTGTCTATACCAGCTAAACTCATGGCAATGGTGTTGCCAAAACTGATAGACATGGATCAATGTGATTTTGTGGAGAGGAGGCAAATATATGACAACATTAACGGGACAATGATGACCCAGAAGGAAGCAGAATGTAAGGAAATACACCGCTATTGATTTGGCTTGATGCAGAAAAAACATTCAACAAAGTAAGCTGTGATTTTGAGTTGGGCAATGGAAGCATGTGCATTTCCAGATACAATAATAAGGTTAATTAGGAGGATATGTGAAGGATAGGAAGCAAAAATAAAAGTGGGAGCATTCCTCTCTGATAAGCTGTGTTTGAACCAAAGAACCAGGCAGGGTGTCCTCTTTCCCCTTTGTTATTTGGTTTATACTTAGAGCTGCTGACAAAGAAAATAAGGGACTCCAAAATTCAGTGATATAGTTGGTAATGGTAATTAATACAAGTTGCCTTTATATGCAGATGATATTATTCTGTACTTGATAAATTCAGAAAAGCACATCTTTGTGCTGTGGACCATTTTAAGACAGTTTCAAGTCTTTTCAGGATATGCAATTAATGATGTTAAAAGAAAGGCTATAGCCATAAATTATGTATCCACCCATTAATTGTTTCAGCAATACCTATATTTATGGGGACATGACAAGATAAAGTGTTAGGAGCATGGATTAAAAACGGCTTCTGCTATGGCAGCTAAGAATATGTGGGAAGATACTAAACAGAAGATAATAAATAAGTAAGAAAATGGAAGATCTGGTTTATTGATATAGATAGTAAGATGCAAGCAATGATAATGTATTTACTTCCTTAGTTTTATATACAGGTCAAGCATATTTTTGTCAACCAGAGGAGAAGTTGTCAAAAATAATCAATAAAGAGTTGAAGGAATTTATCTGTGAGGGGAATAGGGCAAGAGTTAAGTGGACAGGTTGATCCTTCCAATAGAACAACATTTTTTAGGATTACCTGATTTGAATGTATATTTTAGAACAACACAGTTAAGGCTCATATACAAAACACAAGTAGAAGGAAATAATTCAAAATGGAAAGGATGATGATGATGATGAAATGGAGGTTCAAGAAATAGAGAGCTGGATTCATAACCTTAAAGAGAATAATAACAACCATGCAGAATATTTTATTTATGAAGTAGCAGAAAGTATTCTAAAAACCTAAGCCAACACAAGAATGGAGAAAGGAGAATTCACTAAGAGGGCTGGAATTTAATGGAAAAAAACTAGCAAAGCAAAGTACTGGGAGCAAATAACTAGGAAGGGAAAGGTAACAGAGTGGGATGAGGCCAAGAAGATATTTAGACTGCAAGCTAGAGGCTGTCTTCCCTAATAGGCATTGATATCAGAGTATAGACAAAATGAAAGGCCAGCTCTGGTAGAGTTTTTAGTTCAATGTATAAAAGAAATTGCTTTTAAAAAGTAGATAATAAATAGGCCACGTAAAATATGGAATGATAATTATAATAATCAATTAGAGGAGGTTAGAAAAGACTGGGAAAAGAGACTAAAAAAGAATTTACAAGTGAACAATGGGAGGATATATGTATGGCTCCCAAGTCTGCAACCAAGTCCAGAAGGTTTAGTATTTTTGCTTGGAAGTGTTTGAATATGTATTTTTATACGCAGAGCAGACTTCAAAGAATTTTTCCTCAGGTAGATAGCAAATGTTGGAGGTATGATGGGAAATAAAGAGATAACTGGAAAACATGTTTTGGGAGTATAATTGGTTGGCAGATTTAAAAAATTCCCAGCAGAGCACTCTGCCAGAAATATTGGCTAAGCAAATGGCTGTAAGTAAGGAAAATATTCTTTTGAGCTGGGACACAGGGTCTGAATTGCCTAGACATAGTAAGGTTTTATTAAGTTTAATTCTGTTAGCATCCAAAAAAGCAATTGCTAGAAATGGAAATCAAAGTCTAAACCAACTGTAATTGAAGTACTGAATATTATAAAAGAGATAAAAGGATTGGAAGAGGGATCTTTAGAAAAAGGAACGAGGAAATTGCATAGAAATAAATGGAAATTTTGGAAACAATACATACAGAATAATGATGTTCATCATGTTACCCTGCTGCAGTCATCACACTTGGGTTATCTGCCGTCAGGCGGTCCCGCAGTCGGCCCGAGTTCCAAAGTCTTGGTCCGGCGTCGGTTGCTGTCGCTTCTTCCCTGACGTCAGTGCGCCAGGGGTATATAAGAGGCATCTGACGCCATTTTCTTCAGTCTTTCTTGCCGTGCGGTGCCCGAAGCAGAAGCAGTTCGCAAGTGCCGGTCGGCCGACTCCTGAGATTTTCAAATTGAATTTCAGACCGAAGTCTTCAATAAAGCTAAGTACCCCGATGGGGAACCTTTTCTTGCCTCAGTCCGATGTCAGAAAAAGTTAACAACTTCATTTCTTGTGGGAAGCAAATACCTTATAAGGACTTTCATTCTTACTGTATTCCTTGCCTAGGCCCAGACCACGGCGTCACAGGTTGTCGGTTTTGTGCTAGGTTTACTAAACAAACTATCAAATGTCGGTTCGATTTCGCCCGACATTACTTTGGTAGGAAATTTAATTATACCATGCCGTCGGAGCAACCGACGACCGGCATGCATAAAAAATGCAAGGATAAGGATAGGCAGCCTAGACCCAAACCAGACTCCGAGGCCTCGGCTGGACCTGTCGCCGGTTCTCCGGTTTTCAGTGAGGCACCTACGCAGCCCCTGATGACCGCTGAATTAGAACCCCAGATGGCTTCTGATTCACAAGCGGAGAGTACTAGGCTGGCGCAGCCTTCTTCTTTAGGCTCTTCCGACTCCATAGCAGAAGGAGATTCCGGTGCAGTAGAAACGCCTTTGGTTGCAGAAGGTGTCTTCAGACCGACTACACTCACCATTAAATCTTATGCTAAGCTTAAAACTCCATTAAAATCTAAAAAGACTGTACATCAGTCTCCAGCACAAGGCCCCATGCCTAAGAAACAAATGCTTAAGATGGATGAAGATTTAATTACCCTAATCAGGGATTCCCATCCCCCTCCAGAAAAAAGGCCAAGACAAGAGGAGGATTATGCTTCCTCTGACCAGGTTTCATTTTCCTCAGATTCTTCTGAGGAACAGGAATACTCTTTTCCCCCTTATGAAAATTCTGATGCTGAAGAGTCTATTCCCTCAGCATCTCCTCCAGAAGACTACTCCTTTGGGGAAACTTTACATACCATGAGGGAACATTTTCACTGGGAAGGCCAGGATTATTCTGATTCTAAGAAAAGGCTCCGAGAGTTCCTTTTACTTCCCCAGCACAGACCACTTGCTATCCCTCCTGTGTTAGACATTGTGGATGATGTTTACCTAGAATCTAGTCTTAACCCAGACTCTCTACCTCCTGCTCCAGCCAAACCAGACAGATACTACAGAGTCCCTGATTCACATAAATTCCTATATAAAAGCCCTGTTGCTGACCCAGAAACAATTTCCCAGGGTCCCAAAGGGATTAAGGCCTCCATTGCTAAAAATCCTGTACCCTCTGAAAGGGATTCCAGAGCACTAGATAGATGGGGAAAGAAGGTATACACTTCAGCTACTCTAGCTATGAGAGCCTTAAATTGCCAGTTTCACATGCTAAAATATCAGCAATTCCTAATGTCTCAATTAAAACAAAAAATGAACACACATTCAGAGCAGCCTGATTTCAAGGAAATGCAGGATCTGTTACATGCAGCTAAACAGGTGGGCAAGTGGATTTGATTCATTGGAAGCTTCCTGTAGAGCAGCAGTGACTGGGTCTGTCATACATAGACATGCTTGGCTAAAAGAACAAACCCTGCCTGATCATGTTAAAGCAAAGTTATTGGATGCACCTTTACAGCAGAATGTTTTATTTGGTGTAAAGGCAGAGGAGGTTTTAAAGAAAATGGAGGATAAGGCAAAATCTATGCAGACGGTCAAGGATTTTTTATAGGTTCAACCCCCTCGGTTCAGCAGAAATTGGCCAACAAAAAACTGGTCCTTTCCAGCATCTGACAGACCACAGAGGGGCAAATACAGATGCCCAAGGGGCAAAGGTCAGTCACAAGGCCCTTACAAACCTCGCCAATGGAGTACCGCTATCCAGAAAGGAGGAGAAGACAGGCCCCAAGCTAACAGAAGGCAAACACAATGACTTAACCCTTAGACTGCCAAGCAAATCTCTCTTGGCAGCTCCCTTGGGAGGAAAATTATCACTTTTTGCAGACAACTGGCACATCATTACAAAAGACAAATGGGTCCTAAACATTGTTTCACAAGGATACAGATTCCACTTTCACACCTTGCCAAGGATAAAAGGAATGCCAAACCTGCCACCAAATCAACCAAATCAATGGGCGGAGGCACAAAAATAAATTACAGCTCTCATGGACATGAGAGCCATTCAACAGATACCTACACAGGAGCAAGGACAAGGATTTTACTCAAGACTCTTTCTAGTCCCCAGAAAGGACAAAGCCTGGAGACCCATTCTGGACCTTTCAATTCTAAACACCTATTTCCAAGTACCCAAATTCAAGATGCTAACACTACAGCAGCTTCTTCCCATGCTGGGCAAGAAGGCTTGGCTAGTAATGTTGGATCTCAAGGAGGCATACCTGCATGTCCCTATCAGACAAAATTGCAGAAGATACCTCCGTTTCATTGCAGGTTCAACTCATTATCAATTCTCTGCACTGCCCTTTGGCTTATCTACTGCACCCAGGGTCTTCACAAAATGCCTGGCACCAGTAATTGCATACTGCAGACAAAGAGGAATGCAAATATACCCATACCTGGATGACTGCCTTATTCAAGCAGAAAGCAAGGACATTCTTTTAAAGCATCTGGCATTTGTCAAACACCTTTTAAGTTGCCTAGGGTACACAGTAAACGAAAAGAAATCAAAACTAGTGCCCTCACAGAACATAACATTCCTGGGTGGCAGCTTGAATACGATGGCCCAGATGGCTTATCTCATGCCAGACAAGCAACAACAGCGGATTCAATATTTCAAAATGATGGCAACAAAACCCAACTCCCTGCAAGAAAAATTCTGCAGGCCTTGGGATTCATGGCATCTTGCATACTCCTAATACCATTTGCAAAACTGCATATGAGGAAATTACAATGGTACCTGAAGAGCGTATGGACACAACACAGCCACAGCTTGGAAACAATGATACCAGTCATTCCCTGCCTTCAACAGGAGTTCCTATGGTGGGCACAGGCATGTCACCTCAACAAGGGTCAGCCTTTTACCTTGCCCACAGCCAGGCAAACTATAACAACAGATGCATCGGACTATGCCTGGGGAGCACACATGGCAGGACAGTGCATTCAGGGCAAATGGAACACAGATCAAAGGCATCTGCATATCAATCAAAAAGAAATGCTAGCTGTACAGAATGCTCTAACAGCTTTCAAGGACCTCTTACATCCAGGACAACTCCTAATAAAGACGGATAATACCACAGTTATGTGGTACATAAACAAGCAAGGGGGCACACACTCCTACCCCCTATGCAGGCAAGCAATGACCTTGTGGAACACAGCACTGACTTACCAAGTTCAACTACAAGCACAATTCCTGCCAGGAAAGAAAAACACATTGGCAGACAACCTAAGCAGAAACATCATGGATCCCCACGAGTGGAAACTGGATCCACAAGTATTTGCAATGATAACTCAAAAATGGGGACGCCCAGACATAGATCTGTTTGCCAACCCCCAAAACTACCAACTTCGAAAATTTTGCACAAGGACATTCCACCCACTAGCTTGGAAGGTGGACGCCCTCTCATTCAGTTGGAAAACATTAACAGTGTATGCCTTTCCTCCACTGCCTCTTCTAGCAAAGGTGCTGCTGAAAGTCAGATTAGAGAGGCCACAAATGATACTCATTGCTCCAGAATGGCCACGCCAACACTGGTATCCAATACTAAGGACCATGGCCCATGGCCCACCATGGATTTTACCCCAAATTCCTCACCTGCTCACTCAGCAAAACAATCAGATTCTACACAGCCAGCTCAAGACTCTAAATCTGGCTGCATGGCAAATTACCTAAACAACCAGCCAACACCTCAGGGCCGGCCTTAGGCATAGGCGAACTAGGCGACCGCCTAGGGCGCCGTAAAGGCCGGCATGAGAAAGGGCGCATTTTCACTTTTAACTTGTATCACTTGTCAGCATTGTGCCCGGCCCCAGTGTCTTCACTTGTCAGCATTGCGCCCGGCCCCATTGTAGTCTTGCACCCTCCCCCACTTCTGTAATGCACTCACAGTCACAGCACATAGAATGGAACGGCGGCGCTCCCCCCTCCTCGTGATGAGTTTCAGTGGCTGCTCTTGTTCGGCATTATTTAAAGCATCCAATCAGAGATGCTTTTGTACCACTGACGTCCCTGGCTACTGCTCCAATCCTGAGTATATAATGCAGCTCCCGCCCACCTCTTATTCCTTTCTTCATTGACGAGATAGAGGCGTATCTATTGGCTGTCATTACTTCCTGTTCCTGATCTGTGGACTGTCTGGACGGCATGGATCATCAGCGGACTGGCTCTCTGTACAACACCCGGGCTACAAGTGCGATTTTTTTTCCTGCTGCCTGCATGACTCCTCCTGACCCTTTTTTTGCTTCCTGGCTTGGCTTTTGAAGAGGTAAGTCGATTCATCATTCATTCATTTCACTTCAAATTTCAGGCAGCCGAATATTTTGTTAGTACAGCGTACAGGCTTCAGCAATTGAATAAAAATCAAAGTATGGAAACCGCACTGATAGCCTCATAGCCAGTTTAAAATATATCGGTAAAGCATTTTAGTAATTTTATAAGCCCTTCAGTTTTCTAGCATATTTCCATGCTGTGTAAGATGCAGTCGTCTGATGCTGCATATAAATGGTAATCGATGAAATAATGTAGGGATAATGCGAATGAACAGTCTAACAGGAAAACTGTAAATGTCCTGTTTTAGGCAAAGTTTGAATAACTGGGGAGTGAATGTAAGGGAATGTAGTGCAGCTGAGAGTAGAAACTTTTGAGTCTGAAATGTGGGTTATTAAAATACTCTTGTAATCTGATGTTTAAAAGTACATTGACTATGTTTGGCTGCTTGTCCTGTAGTAAATGAAAGCTGCTCTTAAAAGCATTCATTCACCATTGAGCATTTGTTTAGGCACATGCAACGGCCAATAAAGGTGCCAGCAGGAAAATGTTAACCAATAGCTGTGGATTTCTAATGGATTAATTTAATAATTATGAACAGAAGACAGCAGAGAAACCAGTAAAGACAGTGTGCACATTCTTTCAGTGTGTTGGGAATGGGAAGGTTCGGAATGCTAAGGCCCAGTACTCCATGCTTGCTAGGTCTGCACAGTAGCGAAAACATTATCACTTTTTTAACCATCTGACTGTAAAACATTGCTTTAATAACTAGCACACACACACATGAACATGAGAGGTGTGGGTTTTTTTCTGGATTACCGGGGGTGGGGTAGGATAGTCTTCTTTGTTTATGCATGATTTCTAAATTCCTAAACCTGCAAGGACAACTGTCTGATTAAAATTCTAAATGTACCTTAACCTCATATAACATTTTGTTAAATATCAGTAGATATTTGCATATTTAACTTTTTTTTATTATTACATGTTCTGTTGAGTAATGTTTGCTTGCTCAGTGCAAACTTCATCATGGTGTTGAAGGAAGGTGAGGGGAAAACAAGAATTCAGTTTTGTGGCTGTTAGCACCAGTTTCTTGGTTTTTAAAACCTCATCCATTGCGTGGTTCTACTTGGAGCTACTGTGATGATCTGTCGTGAATGCATTGTCCTTTGTTGGGAGTCCATGGAGGGGTTTGTGTTGTGAAATTTCATAAAGCTGTTTTGTTTTTGTTTTTGTGGGGTGGGGAAGTGATATGTGGTGGGGTTCCATGTGTGCTGCATGAACACTGAGTCTTCCTTTGGACTCATTTGCTGATATGTGAATTGTTTGGGATGTGTTTCTGCATGTGGATCATGTTTAGAGAGACTCTGATGTACAGTGAGGAGAATGGTTTGGAGCCGGTTGACCTCCTGATCATTGAATTATTTTCCCTTTTGTTTTTTTCTCTCTTGGTGATGGTGTACAAGAGGTTGTCTGATTCGATCCTTGGCTGGGGTGCCTTCTGTATGAAGTCTGCATGTCCTCCCTGTGGTCGTGTGGGTTTCCTCCGGGTGCTCCGGTTTCCTCCCACTTCCCAAAGACATGCTGTAGGTGGATTGGACACCCTAAATTGGCCCTAGGTGTGTGTGTGCATGTGTGCCTTCTGTGGAAAGTTGGGTGCCAGGCTGGGAACTCGACACTGTAAAACTCCACTGCCAATCACGAGTGGACAGGTGATCCGCTGTGGCGACCCTTAACCGAGAAAAAGCTGAAAAAAGGTGATGGTGTATAAAATGTAAGACTAATGCAATGTAGAACAGCTGATGTTCAGTGCAGAATTATTTAGATGAGTAAAAGAGAATGATAAACATTGCAGATAAGAGTTCCAATGTGTTTTTGTGAATGTGTGGTGGTATTATAAAATGCAGGGACAAGGTGTCTCCTTAAGAAGGGAGAGTAGTTTGTCAAAAAGGCAAGCTACTTAGCTCAAAGAAATTGTGAACGCATGTAGAACCACAATCTTTAATTGTGAAAGCAGTGTGCATGAAAAAGTGAATATAAGGACAGACTTCCATAAATTTAAGTCATACAAGAAATAGAACTGAGTGAGAGAAGTGGTAACCATTTGTCAAGTGAATGAGAAATGCTGTGTTCCTGCTCTGGGTTAGCTGGGTTAGCTTAGCGTAGCGTTTAGTTATGTAAACTATCTTTCCTGTTTTTTGCAGCAGTTTGTTTTTCATTGCCTGTCATAATTTTTTTTTTTTTTTTTTACAAATCACCTGCACAGTCCGACTAACTTGTATTGAGTGGTGACAGATATTTGAATATCCTACAGAAAATGCACACTAAGACAATCTAGATTATCAAGTAAGCTGTCTCTTATTAGAATGCTTTGATGGTCTGCAAACGTTGCATGCAGTATCTTTAAAGGTTGTGCAGCTAAATGTGCCTACTGGAGTCTGAAATTAACAGCTATGTTAGACCAAAGACAATTCTGATATCAGAACTGCTGCATAATGTCAGTGTTAAAAAATGCATTCTTTGTTTAATGTTTTTCCTAATTATATGCAGAATGTTGATAAACGAGCAGCTGTCAAAACGTTTTCTTTTTGCAGGAAGTTTAAAACAATCCATGTAGTAAAGGAAAAAAGCATAGCTCAGTGCACCAGGAATCTTGTTATATGCTTTCTTGTATAGTAAATGTATACAGAGGGCTTTGCCGAGTGTGTTTAACCACTGGAGGTGATGTGCCTTTATGCACTGTATCAGACAATCTGTTAAGCTGATGGGCTGATACCAGTGATTTTCTGTTGACACATGATCTGTTTCTTATGGGCATTATATAGGGGTCTTCTATTGAGTTATTATTCTCGCTGTTGTAACTTAATTTGTAAACATTACTTGGACAGAGTATTACCATGTTTTTTCTAATTGCTTTAGTTATCATTGTTGTGCATTGGGATGTATGAGTAGTTTTTGACTTTCTTAGCCCTACAGTCTTGTAGCACACGAAATTGGTACTTACCTGGGGTACTTACTAAGTGAAGTGAGACTTAATAATGAAAAGTTTTAAATTTCCTAATGCTATGATTATTTTGATTCCTGTGTATGGAGTTACTGATTTTTCACATGATGTAACAGAATAAAAAGCAGTGTATCATAGTGGTGTGGTTCTATACAAAGAAAAATAGAGAAAGGGAATGATCTTGCACTTTTCAAACATTATCTGAATGTATGGGTAGCTGCAAATTGACCCCTGGTTTAGCAGTCTTGTTCTTAGCTGTGGCAAAATGTAAATATTCTGCTCATTTTGATTTTTATTTTATTTTACATTTGACTGTGATAGTCCAACTGGATACATATCCATTTTCAGCAGAGGCCCCAGGAGAAAAGGTCCAAACTTAAAGACAAGCAAGTGACAGTGTATGCACAAACATGGTATTAACGTACAAGTTAGTCTCACATTTCAAGCGTATGAATACAGTTTATATGCAGAAGTGTATATAAATATGTTGGTCTCTTATCAAACCTATAGTTGTAGCCTGTATGCAGAGTATCTGCAAAGGTATTAGTTTCTCTTTTCAAACCTTAGTGTAAGAGGGTAGTTGCTATAAATAAAATTGCAGGATTATGGAAGTGGATGAGGCTTTACTCAAGGTTAGAGCAAGGACATAACCAGTGAGTTTTAAAATACTGTTTAGATTTTTTTGAACTGATTAAGGGAGGGGATCACAGTAAGGTCAGATGGGAGAGAATTCCTGGTTTTGCCTACTGAATTAGGGTAAGTAAGAGTAACTGGTGGTTAACAATGTCAAAGGCCTTGGAAAGATCAAGAAACAGAAACCGATTGTTACGGTTGGAATTTATGACATTTAGAAAAGGAGAGGAGGGCTGAGGTGGTACTGTGCTGTGGTCTAAATCCATGCTGGGAGTTGGCCAGAAGATTATTTTGAATAAGTTAGTGTAAGAGTTTATGGATACACTTTTCCATAATTTTAGCCAGAGAGGAAAGGATAGCTATTGGTCTATAGTTTTATCAGTTCAATGGAGCTGCCACCTTTATGGATGGGTATGCCATGGGATATTTTCTGGATAGAGGCTTCAGTTATTCTGTTTTATCATGTTTTAAATCTTGGGTATACTACATTAAAATGTTTTGTTGTAAAAGGTTCAAAACAGTGATTTGCAATGTTCTTTTACAGTCACATTTGTTACCACTTCTATGTTTAGTTGGGTGATTGTCGGAGTCACACCATCTCCCTGCAATGACAATACCTTGCTGTTCAACAAACTCTGTGATGGTTCCTGTTTGTCTTGCTCTGTCAGTTTTCTTCAAAAAAATATAGGGATCATTCTAATTGCAAAGTCTTTCTTGATGGTCTTGTTTTAGGGGAGGCTTAGTTGACAGACTTTTCTCTACTTTAAATCTAAGTACTAACTGCAAGGAGACTGCATGTGAGGAGAGTACAGTGGTATCTCACATACCTCTCAAGTGTACCTCATTACGAGGAACGTACCTCATTTGGGGTCTTTAAAAGTTCATGTTCCTCGAAGTTCCTCAAAGTTCCACATTGAAAGAGTTTGTCCCACATTCAGTGTTAGGAATTTTTTAAAGTGAAATCCATGGTAAATAGAAATTAATCATATTAATTCATTAAATGATCTTCTTTATAAGTAAAACCAGCATATTTTAACCATCCTATGACCTTCCTAGTTGAAGATGTTAGTAAGCCATTAGTGGGTGTTCCACATTATGAAGGCGTTCCTCATTTTGGAGATGGAAGGTTGAGAGCTATGGTATCTCAATCTTTTGAAATGACAGTTCATAGCCTCTAAAACATGTTCCTTATCCTCACTAGCCCTCTTTAAGAGGAACCTGGACAACTGGATGGGAGACTGAAAATACGCCCGTGGGATCCCACCTGTGTCCCTGCTGCTGTACAGGGAAAACAGGTGCTGACTTTGTGTGTGCATGGGTGAAATTCTTGTCTAGGCTTTAGGGCCTCCGTGCCAGTAGCCTAGTGACCCATCTGTGGGCGTGGTTCAAATAGGGGTGTTCCTTGAGTTCAGTGTGGGTGGGGCTTAAGGGGCGCCAGAGCAGTACTTCGCCTAGGGCGCCGTCTCAGCTAAGGCCGGCCCTGCAACACCTCTATCTAAAGCTGTTATGGATGTCATTCTGGAGGCCAGGAAGCCCAGCACCAGGAAAGCCTATTCGGACAAATGGAAATGATTTTACGGATGGAACCAGGCTAAAGGCCAAAATCCCCTTGTTCCAAACATTCCTCAGATTCTACAATACTTAACTGAGATGTTGCACAAAGGACTTTCCTTTTCATCTATTAAGATCCACGCCTCAGCAATTTCAGCTCATTACAACACGGATCCTCCTTTATTTTCACATCCACTCCTAAGACAGTATCTCAGAGGGGCTAAGAACATAAGACCGCCCAGGACAGCACCAACTCCAACTTGGGATCTCAACTTTGTTCTGGAAAAGCTTACACTACCGCCCTTTGAACCAGCTATTTCAGCAGAGTTAAAGTTTCTGTCATGGAAAACTGCCCTGCTACTAGCAATAACTTCAGCTAGAAGAGTCTCAGAGCTACAGGCCCTAATGGCAGTGGAGCCTTTCCTCATTTTTCATCAAGACAGAGTCGCCCTATGGACTAACCCTTCCTTTATGCCAAAGGTGGTATCCAGTGTGGCCCTAAACCAAACCATTCATTTGCCCACCTTTTCCCAAACCCCCAGAACAAAGGAGAAAGACTCCTGCACTCTTTGGACATTCACAGGCAATTACATTACTACTTGGATAAAACTAAGGCTTTCAGAAAATCTGACCAGCTCTTTGTATCCTATGCTACAGGGTCACAAGGAAAGGTTATCTCAAAACAGACCATTTCAAAATGGATAGGGCATTGCATACGTTTCTGTTACACACATCATGGGAAACTGGTACCAGCTACCATTAGGTCCCACTCCACCAGGGCTACAGCTACAGCAACAGCCTTTCTCAGGGGGGTACCAACCAAGGATATTTTGGAAGCTGCAACTTGGAGTTCAGTGCATACCTTCACCAAGCACTATCACTTACCTCTATACTCTAAGACTAGAGCTGGTTTTGCCACTGCAGTTCTGCAGGGCCTACTAGCTTCTCCAAACCCTGTTTAACTCCACCACCCATCCTTAGCTTTGGGATTCAACCCAAGTGTGATGACTGCAACAGTGTAACACAATGAACATAGTACAGTTTTGTATCTACCATAAATGTAGATGTTCGAGTGTTCACACTGCTGCAGTCCAGGTTACCCTCCTTCCATCCCCTCTGAACTACCTGAACTTTTCTATACCTTACCATCTCATACAACCTTTGTGGTGTATTTGCTTATAACTGAAGAAATTATTTGTATTTTCTATACATGTTTCATTGGCAATATGTATTGCCCACCTACTAGGGGGCACCTGACATCTGGGGCAAGAAAAACTGAAGAAAATGGCGTCAGATGCCTCTTATATACCCCTGGTGCACTGACGACAGGGAAGAAGCGACAGCAACCGAAGCCGGACCAAGACTTTGGAACTCGGGCCGACTGCGGGACCGCCTGACGGCAGGATAACCCAAGTGTGATGACTGCTGCAGTGTGAACACTCGAACATCTACATTTATGGTAGGTACAAAACTGTACTTTCTGGAGGAGGAGGAGGAGTGAGGTTTAAGGGAAGGCAGGAATTCAACAATTTATATAATGTTGGACTGATGATAGTTTCAAGGAAATAAAATTTATCTGATGTATAATATATGTCAATGGAAAAAAGGCTCTCTATTGAAGTGTCGGCACTTAATAAGCCGAAAAAAGACTGAAAACACAGGAAAGAGTGAATTTCAAAAACTGCTATTGCCCTCAAAACTTATTTTCTGGAGGGCATGCCCCCCTGCACACCCACCAAATTTATATATAACAACTCTGAGATCTCCATACCTTGGTGAAAAGGGTATATTCCAAGAAATGCCATCTCGGACTTGGTATACAAGTCCATTCTTTCAGCCATTCAGTCTCCATTTTTCAGGAATCGCTGTAGTGGGTCCTGACATTTCAAATGGTTACTAAAAAAATGTTAATATGCTTTGTTTCCTTTTCTGTTAATACATGTTTGCCTGTGTCTTATGTGATAATTTAATACAGGTGTTTAAAAAAGCATGCTCTGCTTCAGCTGATGGCCTTCCAGGCTAGTACCTTAAAATAGCCACCAATAACATTGCATATCCTGTCTCAATCCTTATAAATAGGTCAATCCAGGAATCCTACATTGCCTGTTTATGGAAAAAAATCGCACATTATCTCTGTACACAAAAGAGGAAATTCAACAGACGTCACTAACTTTAGATCAATAGCAATCTTATCCTTCGTCTCCAAAATACTTCAAAAATGTATTCAAAAGCAATTCCTAAACTATCTCCTGCAAGAAGAACCCCTATTTCCCACAAAACATCACTTACATCCCTCCCAAATTACTAACACTGCACTTCTAACCTTTAGAGTTGCTCACAATAAAGCTAGAAATAATGACAAACTAGTCTCTTCCTTATTTATAGACTTGTCTAATGTCTTCGATGCAGTTTGTGACAGCAAGCATGTTCTTCAAATGTCCTCACTTGGTCTATCACAGCTCATTCTTCTATGGTTCAAAAGCTACTTGTCCCTCAGGTATCAGTCAGTTAAATGGTACTCCACCTTCTTTCCATACCTCCCAGTCACCATGGTGTACAACAAGGCTCTGTCTTTGGTCCCTTCCTCTTCAGCATTCTCACCAACATCCTCCATACATCCACACAACATGCCTCCCTAAAACAATACAATAGTCACATGACTCCACACTTATATGCATATCAGACATCTCCAAAATAATTACTCAGGAAGCTTTAAGAGCCACGGAAATGTGGCTTTGTAACTTACAACTTAAGTTCAAACTCAAAAAAACAAACTACTTATTTTTCCCTCTGTCATGAAAAAACAAAACTTAAAATCCTCTCTCTTAATAACACAACTATTGAAGTCACCTCTCATAGCAAATTATTGGGGATGATAGTGGAAGGTAATCTTAAATTTGACCTGCATATACAAAATCACTTAAAAATATCATTAGAAACCAGGGATGTTTTATAGAGCCAAAATCTTTCTCACTAACAGAACTAAAACTACACTTTCCACTACTTACTTCTTCCTCTCACTACTTCATAGTGCTCCCATCCTTACTAACCTCCAGGCATCGCAAAAAGCAAAACTTGAACAATGAAATAATTAGGCGTCTAAATTTGCTGCAAATAACCCTTTCAAAACCCACCCCACTGTATAGCAGTTGTTGTTGTTGTTGTGTCTTTCAGCTTTTCCCGGTTAGGGGTCACCACAGCGGAACTCCGGTCCGCTAATGATTGGCAGGATATTTTTACGTGCCGAGTTGCCAGCCCTGATGCACAACCTTCAACGAAGGTATGCCCATTCACGCATGTCTCCACACAGAAGACGTTATAGCTGAGAATCGAACAGGACAACGTCTTACTGTGAGGCGACAATGCTACCGCAGCACCACCACCGCAGTATCCCACTGTATAGCAGTAAAACCCTAAAATGGTTAGAACTGCCACATCAACTAACTCATACTCCACTTCCTACCATGTATAACATTATCCTGCATCCATCTGCTTGCGCACCAGTAAGTACCATTCTACACAACTATGTTCTCACTCTGTCATTATGATTCAATGACCAAAAACTCCTCTCTGTCCACAGACCTATCTAATCTGCTGGGCACGGTCCATGTTGCTAAGGCCTGGAACTTCTTATCTGTATCCATCAGGTCAATACCCTCCCTCCAGTCCTTTCAAAACATTATGAAAGACTTCCTAGCCAAATCTGGCTCTGTTCTTGCTCAACACCAAGATAAACTATATCTCTAATAAATATGAACAAGTACATATTCATACATTATACCTCCTTATTTTCCCTTCTTCATTCACTTCCTTACTTTACACAATTTCCCTCCTCGACTCTCTATCTAAATATACTAAAACCCTGTTTTTTCTCTCAGTTCATATTGCAATTCCCATTTGTTTTAAACGATCTTTATTTAAACTGGCTAAAATTTCTCTAAGTATTCAATCACTGTCATATAAGTTGTATCTTCTTTTAACCAATGTTAGCACATTATATCTACTGTGGTATAATTATTTAAACTGTATATGTTTTTGTATTATTTTTGAAGATTATAAAATTACTGTTCATAAAATGTTTTTGTATTACTGTGGAGCTTTTCTCCATGGGCCTACAATGAAAATGGGTCCCTAACCATTCAGACTTTTCCAGTAATCAAATGCCTGTCAGTAAATAAATAAATAATTTTAATGGTCAAATGTTGAAACTGGCAGCGGGTCAGTATATCATAGTTGGAACAGATATTCACCCGTTACTGTCCTATGAATTATGTTCTAGGTGAAATGGGAATAGTGGCAAATTTAATTATTCAGACCCTGTGAACAGACAAGTATGCTCATGTATATATATGGTGATAGGCACTATTGTTTCAGAAATGTTTTCACAAAAGACAGAGGTAAAGGAAGACGAGAGATATGCATATCACCAGAGTCAAGTGAGAGGCAGCTACATGCAGAGCTCAGAAAAAGAAATCCTAATTTAGGAGTAAAACGAAGATAGATTGTGGGTACATCTGAGACATGGTACAAGTGGTGGCTACAAAGTTATCATCATGTCAGAG